>NW_027509234.1:0-197500 GCF_048541705.1 Temnothorax americanus
GCAATGATTTTTTGGCCATTTGTTGCTCTACACCCTTTGGCCCATTGACTAGTTGCTTCAAAACAAAAATGTTACTTTCATACGGGAAAGCCGATGTCGCCCAAAGAGGTCCTGATTTTCTAACAGATTGAACGCAATGGAGAATAGAATGAACATTATATCGCATTGCAGTCGTCCCATACAAATTTTCAAAATCTGCTACGAACTTCAAGAGATCTACTTCGCACTGATCCAGTTCAGAATGCGAGATTGAGGTCTTTTGTAAAATATACATGCTTTTGACAAATAGTACGTAATGTTCGAGATTTTTCTTTGGCACTAAATCCATACAAACAGGTATAGAGTAATATAACAACCATGACTTCCAGTCTTTTGCTTTAAAATTACTATAATTAGTCATTGGTTGCGGCAACTTCCGCAAATCGCGAGGAGGTTGAATTCTACATAATCTTTCGTTAATGATTTTCCTTGCATCGCGACTTAGAATTTTTGTGAATAAATCCCATACGTGTTTTGTTACGCCTAAAATGACTGTATGCATGCAATCAAGTGGAAAACCCCACACCATATCAAAATTTGATAATGATGCAAGTACCGAATCTCCCTTCACTCCTCGACTTTGTAATCCAGTTTTAGCCGATACTTGCGTATCATATAAATGAGTTTTATGAGTTCTTAACTCGGATTCTTGGTACTTAAAAGGATAACGCATAGCAGAAATATATAGCCCGGGATGATAACAGTAGCTACATCCAAAATATCCATTATATTGTATTCTATTTTGAACTACTGGTCGAGCTACGGAGTCCATTGAACAACATAAAACAGTTGGCGTATATGAGGTACGAACATTATCAACCGTTATGCCAAGATCAACACCGTCTTCACATAATTGATTGATTTGTTTAATAAACTCCGTAATGTATGTATTCATAAGTTGAGGAGTCGGCTCATGTTCAACAATCATGATACCTACCGTCAATACATATTTAAATCGCATTGTTGGCGGTAAATCATTGAAAATGAGTTGAAGAGGCCAAAAACTTCGTTTTGACTTATGAAATAACGGCGCTCCATCAGTATTAATATTGCATGTTAAAGAAGTGGGATAGTCCATAATCAATTCACGATATAATTCTCCGTCGCTTATATCACTAATATCTCTACTTTCCTGTGTAACGCGCCGAGCATTAATTTTTTCAATCAAAGCATTCTGAACATTTTTATCTTGCATAAGTAAATCTAATTGGTACCGTAAATCTATAGATAAAAACATATTTGTGCTTGACAAACTTATATTGTGTTTATGATTGCAAAACTCGCACAATATTTGATTCGCGTGAAAATGTTTCTTTGTTGTGGAATATAATTTGCTGTAACAATTAGTGCAATAATAATGATAAGTTATTATATTATCCGGTGGGTCAATTTCCTTCGCGAATCTATGATTTGATATATTAATATTACGAAAAGCTGGTCCAGCACATATACGAAGAAGTTCCATTATGGATTTGCGCGCTTCATTTGACGCACGATATCGCAAACAGTGCCCAGCTACCATCGAGACAACATCATCTACACTTAAACCCGCCGCCGGAAACATTATTGCACTACCTGTGCGTGTATGAAATTCTTCATTTCGCACGTCTAAATCATCTTCATTTTCTTCAATGTCATCAACACTCCCAGTGACGCTTCCTGCATCCGATGTGTTTTCATCAAATACCATTACCCATTCTTGATCTTCAAATGAGATATTCTCTTGCACGCATTGTGCAGATTGTGGTATTGTATTTTCGTGACTAACACCAGCACTGCCAATGACTTCTTGTTCAAATATTCCAGCGTTGCAAAGCTGATTCGAACACGATGGTTCACAATCAGTAATCCCTACAAGGAACACAAGAGATTTATTATTACTCTTGAAAAGCCATTAATATGATACACAAAAGATATTGAAAAATTACTAAAATAAAGATATTAATATGATTATGATACACAAAAGATATCGAAAAATTATTCAAATAAAGATATATATTTAGATATATATTTTGTTGCAATACCATCAAATTAAACAAGAAATAAATTAATACTTTTGTTTCCAATTTAATAAGATAATGATATTAATTTATTGTACCATAATTGTACCAAAACGTATATATATTTCATTAAATTTTAAATAAATTTGTAGAGATCTCTAAAATTCGCAAGAACATGATTAAGATAAACATCGTTCTAAATTGATTGAAAATTTCATGTAAAATCCAAAATAAAGTATTTTTTATTTACCTAAAATCTTCTTTCTTCTAATCTTTTTTTCGCATTAGTTATAAAAAAATTTAATTTTTGTTATAAAGTGAAGAAGCTGTAAACTTTATAAATTACGTAGGCCTGCCAATATGATGGGCCTGAAAGATGTTTCAGATGTTGCAATGGTTTTCGAAGTATTTTTATTTGTTGAATTCAAATCCGCCCGCAAAAATTGTCTATCACGTTTTTTTTTTAGAAAAATGTAATTTTATGAGCTAAAAACAGCGATTTTTGCAATATTAAGCCGTTACTGTAGCCGACTAATTAATCTCTTCAATATTTTCTTTGCGGTATCTTAAAGAGCTATCTTTTATTTTTATATAGCGTTCTTTATTTGCGTTTATTTTTTTCGTTGAACTGTAAAAGTTTTAAGAAGAAAACTTTTTAAAGTAAATCCTGTAATGTATGTACACAAGGAACTGGACTAGTGTTCACATAAGCTGTTTATATTTTAAGGGGTTTTTGAGGTGACTGATTTCGAATCTGCCATCAGATTTGCAAAATTAATTTGTTTAAACAAATTGTTATAAATTATTTGTTTAAATAATTTGTTTAAACAAGTTATTGCAAAATTCAATTTTTTGAACCTGTACTTATATATAATTTTTTTATCATTTTTCCCTAGAACATAATTTTGAGATTTTTTTTTTTAAATTAAATTTTGCAATAAAACTTTCACAACCCGGCAAAAAAAATTGTACGTAAATAAAGAAAAGTCGCTTTATAAAGATAAAAAATAGCTCTTTAAGATACCGCACAAAAAATATTACAAAAATTAATTAGTCGACTACAATAACAATTTAAATATGACAAAAATAACTGCTCATAAAACCCCTTTTTTTAATTTTATGATAATACAAGACTGTATCACATTCTGCACCTGGGAAATATTTATTATTACAAAAATATTTATAATTACAGCCCAAAGTATTACAATTTTTTAATTTATATACTTTATACACGCGATACATATACCGTAGTAAAGCAAAATTAATAAATTCTTGTCATAATATTTAGAGCTTGTGAACAAAACTGTGATACTAACTTTATATATTAATATAAAAAAAAAATTTCATTGTCAAGACACAGCATAGAATTGAATATTAGAATCCTGGCTAAGGTATTATTTTTCTCTATAAAATTTCTTTACAGTTTTACGAGGGAAGGGGGAATATAGATGCTAGTTAGCATTAAAAATATTAAATGGCTTGTCAATTTAATTTCTGATATTACGTTCCGGCTTCACGTAAGGACTGTGTTTTAAGACCGACAAATATGCGGCGCGCAGTTCGCGTGAGCTATGTTTCGTATATAAATTCACACAAATAATTATTAGGCACTAAAGAACCGCCGCAGATTTTCTGCAGACCGACATAGGCATTTCTATATATCCTTGTTTGAATACTAGATATTGTCACTGAATTTGATTCTTATCCAGCATTGGCTTTAATAATATATATTTCCTTGTTCCCAAATTGAAAATGTCATACTGTCCTATATATATTTTCATATATGATACAAATTTTTTTTTTACTTAAAAAAATAGTGACTTGATCAACAAATACAAAAAACATTGTTACGTCTTGGAATAAAAAACTATCATACAGCAGATAAAAAGTATTTATGAAGAATGCGATAAAGAAAAGATGAAAATAAACAAGTGCCCAAAAGTTAGAAGTTCATTATTATAATAAAATTGAAATAATATTAAACCTGTGCGTTCATCTATGCGAAGTAACATTGCGTCGTATTTCTGTTTCCATTTCGTATATGTAGCTTTCGACACCATATTCTTGTTGAAGTTTCTGTGTAACCACAGTTTATATCTTTTTCTTTCCATGTTGTATTCAGTGTTTCAATATTCACTGCAATTCAATGCAACAAAAAAATTAGCAATATACAACAGTATTTTACTACATCAATTTTACAACAAAAACATAAATAAAAATATTAATTAATTTTATGACAAAACTATACAAAAGACTACAAATATTTTTAACTAATTTGCATACATTTCAATACATTGTTACGTTCAAGTAAGGTGAAAAAATGATGCATGCTTATGGCGTATGAAAGAGATTGATTAGGTTTATTTATTTGCTTGAAATAAAACATAAAGAAATAAAGCCCCTATGAAAAGCGCAAAAGCATATACTTGTTACATATGTGCAAAGGCCTCACCATGCAAAACGAGGAGTTTATTTTCATTACAAAGGCAGGATGAAGTGTGCTGCTTACGAGCTTTCCCCTTTTTCTCTTTCTTTTACCTTATTTTCGAATGAAAGAGAGAGAAAGAATTACTCGCGAGCAATATTTTGTCAGACTTATTGTAAAGTTATGTACATATGGAGGGGTTAAAGCCATAGTGGTGTAAGTCACTTTTTTTAACCTATCGAGTTAAGTTCATAGATGCAATCTACACATGCAGATATGTTGAAAAAAGAAGAAAAAAAAAGTTGTCAAAAAAATTAACTTACACCACTATGGCTTTAACCCCTCCATATATACAATGACGTTGATACTTGTTAAAATGATAAAAAATCTTACCTTGAATACCTTAAAATGATCTCTGCTATCTGCTTCCAATGACTGCGTATAATTTTAATGGAAGATGTACAGGTCAACAATGCAGTCTTTCAAAATCTGAATGTCACACTTGAAACGCAAATATTCGAAAGTCACAGAAATATGTAACTGCTTTCCGTGAATGCACTGCACAAGACGTAAATTACGTAGTTACGTATTATAAATTACGTATTACACAATATAGGCTGATCAGGCTTCTCTCATGTTCGGCAATTGACATCTTGAAGGTTAATCGACCGATTAGATTAACTCGCGTTGGTGAAACCGAGCCTAATGCTGGGTCTACAATGCAAGCCGCAGAATCGTGAGTCGCAAGAATTGACCAATCACAGTCGATTATTCTCCTCAAATTCGACTGTGATTGGTCAATTCTTGCGACTCACGACTCTGTGACTTGCATTGTAGACCCAGCATAAGGCTTTTGTTTACGATATGAACACGTGCGTCCCGGCTGCGCGTGACGTAGTAGTCAATGATTGGGCGCACGCTTGCGGCAATAGACACGTAGACAGTAGCCGAATATTATCGTTATGTTGATTCTCAGTGTCCGGCGAATGTGATTTTCTCTGCTTTCGCGTGTATCGGTATTTTCATCCTTAGTCCTTATATCATTTCTTGAGCTGTGTATTCGCGTTCGGTTCTCTTGCCTGCACAGCATTAATCGATTCTCGCGTCGTTTAAGTTTGACCAATTTCTCGTGTTCGGTTTCTGCCACAGTGGCAGAAAGTGGCAAACAGTGCCGTTTCTACCGAACACGAGGAAATCGGTCAGACTTAAACAATGCAATGAGCTTTTCACGGTACGTGAGTTCATGATTTTTAGTTAATTTTTAAACAAGTAGAAATTTATTAAGACCTAACATGTATGCGTACGTGCGGATTCCGCCAACAAAAAATGTCCGCGAGATTCGGAAAGTTATGTCGGTGAGGGATATTAAAAAGTTCAAATCGCAAAATCCACTTAATCCGCGACAATTATATAAAATTAAACACAATGGAGATATTGTCGTAGGTCACGTTCTATGTACTGCAAGTAAGTAAAAAAATCTAATTTTCTTATGTATTTAAATTTTCTATTGTACTAGATTATCAAAAATTTCCTTAAAAATTCAACATTTAATGCAACAGATTTTTCATAAAAATTTATTGTTAAATATTTTTATTATTAATTTATTATCATTATTTGTAGGTACCAAGAGCGAATTGGAAGCAATGGTGGCAAGAAAAAGGATGAATATTCCACCGTCCCAACATCTACTGTCAGCATCTGACAGCTTTAGCACCGATACTGAAAACTCACCTAAGTCTGCTAAGGTACGTTAATATACAAAGAAACAATGACTCTACAGTAAATTTTTTATGTTTCTTTTATAGAGGATAGATGAAGATTTAGAAAATAGAAAACAACATAGGCTAAAGCAATTGAAAGAACGTCAGGCTTTGTGTGCAATTAATGCACAATCTGTTGAAGAATACCAGGTATGAAAATTTGATACAAATTTTTATATACCTGATATAAAGTAATTTATGCAATTATAACAAACACATTATTAAACAGGAACATAGCACTTGCAACAGAAGCTCGTCGACTTTAAATATTGAAATTGAAGATTTAAAAAGTACTGTAAACGCATATAAAGCCCAGTGTGACTTCTTAAAAGACAGTCTCCAAAAAAAAGAAAAAATAATTGCAGAAAATGCGGAATGGATTGCTAAACAAAAAGATATGGAAGTAACTATTGTGGCATTAGAGGAAGAAGTACAATCATTACGCCGATTGAATGTTGAATTGCAGGAATCTGCAATCTTAAAAGGAAAAGAAATTCAAAGTTCGTATATATATATGTTTAATATACACAACATAGCAGCTATATTGTACAATATGAAATAATAATACAATTATTATTATGTAATTGATCACTTTTTCACAGGTTTCAATGAAGGCAACAATTTAAATGTGGTTACAGGAAACAACCTGACAGTATCAAATAAACATCCCGCAGTTGGTTCTATAACGCCTGATAATAAAAGCGTAAGTGATTTCAATGTTTGCAAGATTAATTTACAGATATTCCTCTACTTACAACAAGATTACGTTCGTAAAACTTTGTTATTTGTAAATCAAATTTATTTGTAAGTCGAATGAATAGCATTATTATATTTTATGTAGTTTATATGAATGAAACATTATTTAAGCAAAATAATTATAACTAAAAACGATTAGAGATCTATTTAGAAAATGACAAAGGAAAATGTTTTTCTAAATTATCATTTTTAATACATTTATTATAAAATTAATATTTAGCTGCACCTCGCACAGCGACTAATAATTTAATATGAAAGACTGATATTTATAGTTTGATCTTCTATTTAAGATCTTAAGTTTATCGTTAAATACTTTGTTTTTAATGAAATTGTATCTAAAGACAAACTTAAGACAATCTTAAGTTATATCAGACTAGAGATTGAGATTGAGATTGAATTGAAATTTCACTAATCAAAGTTAAAGAATATTGGTTTCTTATTTGTTCATTTTATTCAATCCCAATATCAATCTCCAGTTTGATACGGACTTAATAAAAAACTAAACTATGAATGCCAACCAAAAAATAATAATAAAAAAGTAAATGTTCTTATTCGTATGAACATCCATTTTTATAGTTGGCGCATTTTCTTTATTTTACTTTTTTTTGTAGAGAAAACATCTTTTTTTGAAAAAGATAATTTCGTTAAGATTTCACACATTTGTAGTACCAAATTAAAGTTATTTTGTATAAAGTTATTTTGTATTTGTCGAAAAAACAAATTTTTTAAAAAAAGTTATAATTTTATTTTGTACGAGAATAAATTTTTGAGGACGTTTCTTGCATATACTTGGCGCAAGGCATTACTGTGCCTCTTGATTTTAAAATTTTATTATTTTTTTTAAATAAATATTTATATATTTAACAACATTAAATAGTAATTAAATAAATATGAAAAAAATGTCTTTAAGTTTGCGTTATTATAAATTGAATTTTTGTTTACTTTATAACTATAGTATTTATTTGTGTTTTGACCATTTTTATATAAAATGTAAAATATAATAATAAATTACAATAGTCTTTTTCAGATATATGTTATGCAGTTTATTGAAAAAATTTTAATAAATTAAACTTAAATTTTTAATGTAAAAATAAATTATTAATTACAAATAGATTAAAAAAAAAACATTATCAACTGATTGGATAGTTTTGCATACACTGCTGCTTTCCTCATACTATCCATACTCTCAGAGTACCACAGCATTTTACATCTAACATAATGCAGTAAACTGTAATATTTATGAAATATTGCCATCTAAACAATTTTAACTTCTGTTATTGCTCCCCACAATAATAACCTTTGGAAATCTGCCCAAGTTTTTTATATATCTTCTTTATATGTCATATCTACGAATGTAATATTATAACAATTAAATCTTGCAGATTCATCTTGGATATGGCGAATACTTGCCTAAAACTTCATATGTCGCAGCTGCTTGCGATTGCAGAAGGCCCGCAATTTTTGTTCGGCAAATCGCGATTTGTCTGTTTTCTTTGGAAACGCTTTTAAATAGCACTGTAACAGGCAAAGGAAGCAACCGAAACAAGAATTCTAAACAGCCGAAAAATGCCTTAGATTGCAACAAAATTTTAGCAATTAAAGGTAATCCATGTGTAATTTCATATTATCTCATCAATGATGTCTTCCTCTTTTATCATTGCTTTTCTTATTATTAGATGACGAATAAAATATATCATAAAACAGTCAACCCTTAACATTTTTTACAACCACAACGATAGAGATTTTAATTTTTTGCTAAAATTGCAACCGGTGTTGTACAAAGTAGTCATATTCATATCTACGAAGATAAATTTAATTCTCTTTAACGTTAGAAACTATATCAATGCTTTTAAATATATCTGTCTAATTATATTTGCGATAATAAAAGAAAACACCGGTCTAAACATTTCTGCTGGAGACAATTGTTCTAAAGCAAAGGCTGCAACTTAAAAAAATGAAAACATACAAAGTTTTCTAATTTTATCATTGCATATTTTGCATTATTTTACAATTTATTTAGAAGTTTTGTTTGTTGAAGTCGCTATTAGTCTTCAAAATAACATGTCATTGTTTAAGGGTAACATAAGACATGTTTTTTGAAGACCAATAGCAATTTAAACAAACAATTAAAATTTCCATATAATTTGTAAAATATTGCAAAATACACAATAATAAAATTAGTAAACGTTTGTAGTATGTACCTACGTTTTTACTTTTTGAGAAAGTTAGAGTTGAGTTGAGTTGCAGCTTTAGTTGTGTTGACGGGGCCCTTCGTTCTAAAACGAATGTCTCCAACAAAAATTAAAAAATATTCAGTGTATCTTTTATTTTTGGCAAATTGCCGTAATGAAGCAAACATTTGAAAGCACCAATTTCTAATTAATATTCAAGAGAATCAAAATTATTTACACAGATAAATATGGACACTTTGTACAATACCGATTGCAACTTCAATAAAACATTGAAATTTTAATGTTATTGTTGTAAAAAAAGTAAAGGGCTGATTGTTTAGGAGTAAATTTTATTCTTTGCCTAACAATACAATAACATTTTATTTTCTAATTCTCTTTGATAATATACTATTAAACTCTTCTTTTCTTTAGCAATATACTATCATTACTTAACAGTTGAAAAAAAAATCCCACCAGCACAGGCGGACAAATTAGTGGAAAAAACTAGAAACATTTTAGCTAAACTTATATCTTCCTTAAAAGATTGTAAGCAATTTTGTTTCAAAATGCGACTATAGTTACAACTTCTTTATTGAGATATTCATACCGACATATTTATAATATAAACATTTTTCAGCACATACATGTACTGCAGAAAAAGAAACCGATGCAATAGATGAGGAGGTTCTTAATTCAGAAGAACCGGACATCGAACCAAATATTGATGATGATATGATTGATATTGACATTGAACAAAATATTGAATCGAATATTGAACGCGACACTGAATCGAACATCGACTTCTCGATCGACCCGTTAGGAATGGAAGAAGCAGCACAAGTGCCTAATGAGGAAACATCTTCGTTGAACGAAAATAACAGCGATCCAGACTTCAATGTCCTTTTCCCACCCGAGTCATCAAGTAGTGGTGGGTACAAATAAATATAATACTTATTTTTCGAAATCGCTTATACTCATCACAATTTTTTTTTTCCAGATTCTGATTAAAGGTGAAGGTTTTTGGACATTTTAATATAAAAAAAAAATGTTTATATCTATTTCTTATAAATATAAGTGTTTTTATTTAACATTTTATTTTTAGATTTCTTATTTTTACAAGTTTTTTTTGTTTAAATTTGATTTTTTATTTTTTGTTTGATTATAATTTTTAACCGAAAGTTTTTTATTAATACTTATGTATTAAGATACTATAAAGTATATTAATTATATAATAAATAAAAAATAAACGTTTATCTAAAAGCATTAAAATTTATTATCCTTTCCTATTTTCCTTTCCTTTCCTATGTGTGTGTGTGTGTGTGTGTGTGTGTGTGTGTGTGCGTGTGCATGTGTATGTGTTTGGTCATTACGGGAGGCATTTAAAACAATTTCCTAAACCATCTAATGCCATGCAATTCCATAACCTTTACGGATTCCATAGGATTGGATGGAATTGAAAATTTCTTTTTTGGATTCCATGGGATTGAACCATCTCATTTCGAATCCCATCTAATTTCATCTAATTCCGCCAAAAAAGGGATTCAAAGGTATTAAAAAATTTTAATATCTTTTAATCCTTTTTCGTTTGCTGGGGTTATATCTTATGCGAATCTTCAAATTGTGTTGGAAACATGCTCTTTTCGGAGATTATACATCTATTATGGATTTAAGATGTAACAAAATTTGAAGTTGTACAGTCTGAGATGAAGAAATGGAGCTAGTTTTTCTAAAAAAGGAGTTCAAACAATTAAAGTTCTCAATAAAACTGGAAGAAAGGAGTTAATGAATAAACATTTGGTTTGAGAACTAAAATTGAAGTGTGCTAAAAATGTAACGAAATCGACAAAAGTATGTAATTAACATTTTCATTCAACTTTAATATAGCATCCATTTCCTATTAAACTGATATTCATTAAAATATTCATTAAAATGTAATAACGTTGAAAGAACGATGTTTTTAGATTTTAAGGATCGACCTGTTTGGGAAAAATAAAAATCAAAACACAATTGATAGCTTGTTGATATGACTGATTAGTTATAATAATAATCCGTAAATAACAGTAGATTCCGTAAAAGTGGTGAATGTTACTTCCACAAAGGCGGTATTTAATTTGTCAGTAAATCTCTATAATTATCTCTTGCATGTTGACAAATTGATCACAGTCTGGGATACTTGATATTTTAAAAAACTAATTACTATAGTATCGCAAAGGCAAATTAATTACACACACATACATACACATTAATAACATTTATTGTGCTTCAGGGACAAGTATGGAAAGTATAAAATTTATAATTAATAATTAGTAAGATAATTAATATAATAAAATTCAATAAAATTCAATAAAATAAACTAAAATAAAATAACATTATTAATAAAAAATATATTTATAGCTTATTATGTAATAATAAATGTTATACTATAATATTATGAACAATATAAATATTTTTTTGTAATTCTCGTGAATTTTAATATCTTATGTATAGAATTAAGCTAATTTTTATATCTGGACACTTTTTATTGAATTTTTTTACCTTGGATTGAAGATCATTTCTTTTTTCCCACTCATTGTTTAGACGTCGACTATAAGCAACATAATGTCCAATTCCACCAATATCTAATGGTGGTATAAATTCCACAGTTCCGCACAATAAAAAATTCTGCTCTTTAATACACAGTTTGGTCGGTATATCTCTTAAGTTAGTTTTAAAATTTTGAATATTATTCTCTTGGGTATAATTCGACTTTGCATATACATCATCTGTATCAATACACAAATACTGTCCTATTTTAAATTCCCTATTTGCTGTATTTTGATGGCATTCAGAACAATATACAACTTTATTGCTTATGTATTTAATTATTTCATTTTCCAGGTTTTTATAACCATTTTCCCAAATGAAATTCAGTGATGGCACAGGTATTACTGGTTTTTTAATCACCTTCTTGTCTGCACATTGACTGCAAGTAATAACTTCCGATGGACTTGGATAATGTTTCATTAAAGTAATAAATAATGTATTTACATTAGAGTTACAGTTAATAGTTGGTTGCGTGTGATCAAAAAGTCTATATTGGATATACGCACGCCGTTTGTAGAATTTATCTTGCAATCCAGTATTAGCATAATCTACAACGATTTTTGCATAATTAAAATCAGTTGTTTCAAAATCATTCAAGAAATTTCCTGTAGATTCTTTTGAACAACTATTTAAAAAGTCTTTAAATTCTTGACTTATACCATAACCAGCTCTTAATAATTCTGTACAGCTATCAATTGCACAAGTATTGAGGAATTTAAATTTTCTTTTAAATACGATTCTTGGCCTTAATTTGTTTCCATTTTGTATGACTGTTTTATATGCTTGACCCGTTGGTTTTTGAAGCTGTAATTCAAATTCTGGATCTGCTGAGACAAATTTTCCTCGTTTATTTGTTTCTGCATTATCAACAATTTCTTGCACACTATCAATATTCCTTTTAAAATCATCAAAATCAACATTTTTGTTAGTTACTTTTGTTGAGTGTAATGGTATATTTTTAAGAAAGGAAGAATAGTTCACTACATTAATTTCATTAATTTCTTTAAAGTTGCAGTTCTTGATAACTGAGTTACTATTTTCGGCATGGTTAATGTTTTCGTCGGAAATTTTGTTGGTGTAGTTGTGATCATGATTAATAGAAACATTAATTAAACTTTCAGAATCTCGTTTATTTAAAGGTGTATGTAGAATGTTTTCCTGAAGCTCCTCTTTTTTTAATAGATTTTTATATCCTTCTTTTTTGCTTTCCAAGTTATCTGTAAAAGTATCTGTTTTATCCCATTTGATATAAACGTCATTGATTTTTCCGTCTTTAACAATTTTTTGTGTACCATTATCACATTCCAATTTAGTGTTATTATCTAAATTATTATTGTCTGAAAAATCATGTAAATTAATAACTGAAGCCGAGTGTGTGAAATTTTGAGGTAAATAATCATTATTTTTGTTTATACTTATATCATTAGAGTCTTTTTCTAGAGAAAAATGTACAGAAGTATCATTAAAATTTTCTGGAAAATTTATTTTAACGATGTCAGCCTTTCCTTTCCAGTTGTCTGTTGCCTCAATGTGTTCATTATTGTCTTTTCGTTTTAAGATTTTAGTTGAAGGAATTTTCCCAGAATCTTTTAATCGATTATAAGCTGCTATACCTAGTTTTATATCTGTGTCGATTTGTCTACAATGTTTAATTAATATTTTATCAACTCTTTGACGTCTTCTTTCTTCTAACAGTGAGCCTTTAACATCGGAAAAGTAAGCTTCTGACCTAGCTGATGTAGCTACATCATGAGGACTTTTAAAATGATCCTGCATCACGTTTGTCCATGCCGGGAATTCCATGCAAAGCCTAGACAAAGGATCTATAAAAGCTGGCAAGTAATAATCATTATTCTTTAAATCAAAGTCAGAATTATTAAACTGAGAAAAATCTAATAATGGTGTACATTTTAAATTTTCAATATAACAAAAAATGGGTCTTCTTTTAGCGTCATTATTCATATCTTCATTATCTTGTAAGAAATCCTTATTTGCTCTTTTTTTATTCAAATCACCTTTCTTTTCTGTTTCCTCTTTCCGACAATTATCTTCAAATTTGTAAGTTTTAATTTTTTGAATTAGATTCTTCTTCGCTTTTTGACACTCTTCAGTATCGATTTTATTACCGGCCACCATGAAAACTTCTTTTAATGTTATAGTGACTGCAGTCATAGTTTTTACATTACTTAAAAGCCCTACACATCTTCTGAAAAATTCCTTGACTCGAAAGTCACATCGTGTAAAGCAATCCCATTTTCTCACTGCATTAGTTAAATGAGCTATGTCAGTTCTTAACCAACATTTTAAGTTTTTTATTTCTTCAGTATCTTTTTGTAAAATCATAAAACAGTTGTCAATATAATCTTTAAATGTACTAATGTTAAATGCTAAACAAATTGCATTTTGTAAAGCTTTACTCATATCCGTTATTACTTCTTTTGGTGTGAGAGCCCCAGATTTTTTCCAATCATTCAGCCACCATGTAAGAAAATTGCTATCATTTTTTTCAGTCATTGTTTGAGTCACTGGTATAATAAGATGGTCAATATGTGTTACAAGTTCATGAAGAAATATTTCACTGCTTTCTCCATTGGGACGACTAATTGATGTAACCATGCTACCAGTTGAATCAATAGAAACTGGTGTTCCAAGGTATTTTTGGATGTCATTATATAAATTAGTTTGTTCTGGTGACCAGTACGTTATGTGAAACTTATCATACCCTATGTCTTTTATAAATTTATTAAACTCAACATTTTCTTTTATTAGCGACAAAGAATCCCATACTGAAATACCAGTTACGATTCCTAATTTTTTATCTTTGGCTTTTTGCCGAGCCTTAGACAGAGCAGATAATGTGTACACATGTGCAGGTTCTGGACAACCATGAACCATTTCTTTGGCTGCTATGTCACGTCTCACTTTTTTTGGTTTTTTTGTTTCCAAATCCTTCATAAATTTTTCCAATTCAATGCCAGCTAATCTTCTTTTTTTCGTGTGTGGGATTCCGTGAGAGTTTTTCGTTTTAACTTCAAAACGCACTTTTGTGTCACTAGGACCATTTTCAGATTCAGCTATTAATACAGCGCTGCACTCATTGCAGTATCCATTTATTGTTATCAATGGAAGACTATCTTTTCTAACAATCGCATGCTTGAAATTAAAACAACAAGGCAACTTCTGATACTTCCAAATAATTTTGCTTATAATGTATGTCCATCCAGGTTGAAGAACATAATTACCTTTTTGATGTTCTATGGGTTTAATGGAATCCCACTCCTCACCTTCTATCTCTATATAAAAAATTAATTGCTTTGATTTTTTGATATTTTTCTTTTCTGGAGATTTATCTATGCTTTCATCTTTTTCGAAAGTATTTGAGTGCACAGTCTGTATTTTTTGAATGTTATCTACCGCTAAACCTATTGTTTTTCTGTACTTTAAGTAAACATCATGCCGATTTTGAAATATATAAATGTATAAAGTCACTGGTTTCATGCGATTATCTAGGGCTTCAGATATTTTTTCCCAAATTTTGTCTTTCTTCCTTTTAATTTTGTCATTATTATCTAGAATATTAAAATCATTTTCAAGCAAAATTATTAAAATGTCCTCTGGCGACACTGCATATTTTCTGCCTCGTTTTGCTATAATCGAAACAATTTTTTTTATTGTCTTCCTATATAAATATACTTTAATATTCTATCTTTATCTTCTTTATTCTATCTTCTATCTTCCATCTTCCATCTTCTATCTTCTATCTTCTATCTTCCATCTTCTATCTTCCATCTTCTATCTTCTATCTTCTATCTTCCATATTTTATCTTCTATCTTCTATCATCTATCTTTTATCTTCTATCTTCTATCTTCTATATCTTCTATATCTTCTTTATAATTTAATATATATTAATTCGCTTTAATTATATCTTTATTTAATGTTTGATATTATCTAGACCGATGATTTTATACTTTATAAATAATATAAAACAATAATGATAGTAAACAATGCTATACTGCCATCTCGTGGTATAAATAGAAAGCAAAGGTGTGTTTACAGGAGTATGGCCGATATTCACATCTGAATTCAACACAGGTTAAAGCGATTAGGTCCAATCCACAAGTCAATTATTAGATTGTGATTGGTCAATTCCCTGGCTACGGCTTGCGACACCTATTGTGGATTGGACCTAGTCGCTCAAACCACAGATTAATAGACAGATAGCCAAAGGCCACCTGGAAATAAGTTGGCGCTGGAAGTTTATATTTTTTAATGAACCATAGCTCAAACAATTGCTCCTTGATTGCTCCCTCAGAATCAACAATTGCTCCTCTTTTAAAATGATTATTTTTTAAGATATTAAAAAAAAAAACGAAAATTTTCTAATTTTCACTCAAAAACATATTTTTAATAACTCTATGCAATTAAAACCGGTATAGAACGATTGCTCCTTAATTGCTTCTTATTGCTTCATCATTATTTTAATGATTTATTGCATTTTTCATTGAAAAATTATCAAATTGATTATTTTACAAGTAACGCCACCGCCACTTATCGGCCGCCTATTGTAACTATGGCTCGGCAGCCATTGGCGGAAATATTCAAACGTAATATAACAGCTCTATTGTTTATAACTATATCTCAAAGAGTTTAGTCAATATTTCCTATTGATTTTTGCTAGAATAACTGATTCTCGCTTGCTCTATTGGGATATTCAATTGCTCCATTCGTATAATTAATTTTTAATGATATTTTAGCAAAAAACCACTTATTTCTTTGGAATAACATATTTCCTATAGTTCTCTGCAAGTATATCCAACATAAAACGATTGCTCTTTAATTGCTCCATCATTACTTTAATGATTTATTGCATTATTATTAAAAACATAACAAACTGAATGCTGAAGCACAGACTTTTGCATAACGCATATAGGTATCAACCAATCATAATTCTATATTTTTATTCTGTTGTTAAGGCTATTGCACGTAACAAAGTTTTAGTCATAATCGTAAGGCTGTAAGAAAATAGACCAATCACAGTCGATTATTCTTCGAGCTGGAGGACACAAGGCGTTAAGCTGCGATTTCATTGACGCTAGAAACCAGCGTCAAATATAGTCACGTGACTAAATTTGACGCTCGTCTGATGGAGGGAGAAGTAAGCGGCAAAACGTGCGCGTCGTGAAACCGCCGCTTTTGACTTGCGATAACAGTTCGTCCCCAACAAGGTTATGTTTGTCTGAGTATTTTGAACATAATGGCCTTCATGCAGAAATATCGTACATGGGTGACAGAACGTGCGAGGCAGTTGAATAATGCTCAAGAGGAATAACTCCTGAATGACATGCTACTAATTGTCATTGTGCATGAAATATTGCGGACGAACTCAGAGGAGAAAAAGAAACGGATCTACACAAAAAAGCGTTTTTGGGTACATCCTATATTTAGATTGAGAAATAAGTATGGGTTTTACTACGCAATATATCCAACTCTATCGAAGTATAACCCTAAGTTTAAAAACTATATGCGGATGTCATTATCGCAATTTGAGGACCTGCTGCATTTGGTTGCACCTCATATCACAAAACAGACTGTGACTCGAGATCCCATACCTGCTGCAGCACGATTATCTCTGACATTAAGGTAAGCTGGATATGTTAAATCGAACGTGTTCTTTCCATAAGGACAATATTACATACAAAATCTTTTTTTCAGATATTTGGCTACTGGTGATTCAATGAACTCCATGTCATATCAATATCTTGTTGGAACTACGACAGTGTCAAACATTATTACCGAGACATGTGCAGCATTATGGGATTGCCTTGCTAAAAAAGTGCTTCCTTTTCCATTAAGTAAGGAAGATTGGCTCAATATCGCACAAGATTTCGAAGATTGCTGGAATTTTAATCACTGCATTGGCGCAATTGACGGAAAACACGTTGCTATTCAGGTATTTCTTTTATTTGACATTATCTAATAATGGCAACTGGCGAGCTAGCTATATAATTCCATTTGTTTTAGTGTCCTCATAATGCTGGCTCTTTATATTACAACTACAAGAACTATCATAGCATTGTACTGCTCGGAATATGTGATGCCAACTACATGTTTACGTTCGTCGACATCGGAGCTTATGGCAGACGTAGTGATGGCGGAATTTTCCGAGATTCTATTGTAGGTCAGAAATTTTATAATAGAGAAATGGGATTGCCAGAACCTAAGAAACTCACGGTCGATGGTGATCCTATGCCATATGTTCTTGTTGCCGATGAAGCATTCCAGTTAACTGATTTCATGCTAAGACCATATCCAGGAAAAGGAGGACTTAATCACGAAAAAAACATCTATAATTATCGCCTCAGTCGTGCTCGTAGAACAATCGAGAATTCTTTTGGAATTCTTGTGAGTCAATGGAGAATATTGAAAAAGCCTATTGATGCTACGGTAAAAAATACAATGCAAATTGTCCAGGCCATTATTTGCATTTATAATTGGCTTCGAAAACAGGATTTAGACGAAAACGAATATATTTCTGCGGACATGATTGATCACGATGGACCTAGTGGTTTTATTCCTGGAAATTGGAGGAAGGAAATTGGTAGTAGTCATGCCTTGAGAGATCTTGGTAATTGTGGCACTAACAATTCTTCTCGAGATGCCATGAACATCAGGAATGAATTTTGCGATTATTTTAACGGCGAGGGTGCTATACCCTGGCAGTATCTTCAATAGCAGTAATTACAATTATCATCATTATGTTTGATTTTTTTGACATTTTAATTCAATCAAAATGGTATATATAAGTCATTTAATTAATCATAAGTAGACTACAATAATACTTATTTATATTATATTAATAAAATTATTCTTATACCGCTTTTTAAATATGTATTACACGTGTACCGTCATAATATACGCAACTACATCCATATTTTGAAGAAAAAAATAAAAAGATCTAAAAAAATTTAAACAATATATTATATAACTATAGAAGTCTATATAACTATAGATTTATTTATTTTGTTAAAATAAAAAAATAAAAAAATTTTATAATTATGCTCGTATAAAAAAATATAAAATGTGTTGTCGGAATCTTCTAAAACATCCAGCTGAAAAAAACTTAGTTATTATTCCTTTCTTCCTGTAGTCTGGAGAAGGTCATTTGGACAATATCATGTAGAGTTCGCATTTGTAGTTGAGGCGACATTTTGCGCAAATGTAATGCTGCTGTTTGTAGCATATGATCTACCTCATCGAATGGATCATCTATATTTGGTGGTGCAACATTTTGCGCCTTTTCTCGTCTCTCAAAAATTTGGATTAGTTTATCCAACGGATTCGTAGAACCAACTGAAATATTGCTATTAATAGTGGAATTGGTATTGAGTCTTCGTCTTTTTCCACTCGTAAAAGTACTTGATAAGGTTGGTGCTGCAAACAAATTTTTATATTAGTTATAGTTGATATAAAAAAAAATAATAATAAAACAATGATCATACTTTCTGTGCTACTACTGTCATTTGGATCTATGTCAATCGGACTTTCTACTTGAGAAGTTGACTGGTCCACCGATAATAGCTCGTTCTCTGTGCTAGGAATATTACTCGACGTGCTACAATAAATGAACAAAGTAAAAATTACAGAAACAAATTGTGGAATTACAGTAACTTTATCGCTGTCTAATGATGTTCCTGGCACAAAGAATGAGCAATTTTAGAAATTTGGTTGAGTAGTTAGCCTCAAGATCAAGTGCAAAGTCTGTTTGACATGGACAACATATGCAGTAGCTGGGATAGTATAATGGTTGTTATTATTATTGCTATTGTTAGAAAATAATTTAATAATAATAATAAATAATAAATAAATT
The DNA here is from genome assembly GCF_048541705.1 of Temnothorax americanus. NCBI lineage: Eukaryota > Metazoa > Arthropoda > Insecta > Hymenoptera > Formicidae > Temnothorax > Temnothorax americanus. The sequence continues at coordinate 19,603 of NW_027509234.1, forward strand.
AAAAATAAATATAGTTGGATTATTATTATTATTATTAAATAATTTTCAAATAATAGCAATAATAATAACAAAACCATTATACTACCAGAGAGCTATTGTTGTCCATGCCATACAGAATTTGTAATTTGTACTTGATCTTGAAACTGATGTCTACTATTGTGTTGTGCCAGGAACATTACTTTATAATAATAACATAAATCAGTTACTTACTCCTTCGATAGACTGGTATCACGAAGAAACTCCATTATGTTATAATGCTTCCACTTGTGACGGTCCTCATTTTCATTCCTCCCAGATCCACTCGGAAGGTACTGCTCTGACTGGACAATTTTGCGATATGTATCGCGTAATGATTTAAATTTCTGCTGTACAGCAGTTGCGTCGAGTACACCTAGAAAAATCAGATTTTATCATATCCAACTAATCCAACTGTATAATATATTTATTTATTTACCATTCAATTCATCAGCAACTTCTTGCCAGAGTCGTTTCCGGGTTTCCTTGGATCTCCGGTCCACCGGTTGACTAATGTCCCACAGAGGCCTTCTATGTTGGATAGCCAAAATTAAATGTTCTTCCTCTTCTACCGACAATTTCTTTGAGGCCTTTCTTTTGGAAGGAGTTTTAAAATTTTAACTGCCAACAGCATTTTCTTTAGATTGACAGCTGGAGTTCGCTAATTGGCAATTTCCTGCCACGACTAAAATTAAGTGAAAAAGTATTCGATTTTATTGTAGAGGAGCAGGAGAGTTTATTATTGTGTCAATTAATCCATAACTTACGTATATGCTGGTTGAAGGTTGCACCAATGTTGACCTCAACTATTTGCTCTACGCCGTCAATGTAGGCACGGCGTAGGCACGTTTTTCCATCATCTACAAACAAAATTATTATTTTAGTGAAATACACCTACAATGTAATAAAATGTACTTATAGTAGATAAAATATATACTTAAAAGCGGGTAAAAATAGCGTGTCGCCTCATCGACATAACACCCAAATCCCTCCAGACATGCGTGGCCGTCCACATCGGCGACGTTGCAAATTGTTTCGCAAACCCCGCATGTCTGCACCATTGTAATTTCCTAAAAAAAAATTATTATTAATTATTATTTTAATGAAATGGACTAGCTAGCAAAGCTCGATCTTAGTGCTCAAAATCTTATATTACAAATTCAAAATATTCAAACGTTTCGGCATTAAATGTGGTCTTCATCAGTGATAAACAATTATAACCTTGGTCGTTTAAGAAAAATTAAAACGACCAAGGTTATAATTGTTTATCACTGATAAATGCCACATTTAGAGCCGAAATGTTTAAATGTTTTGAATTTGTAATATAAGATTTTAAGCATTAAAATCGAGCTTTGTTTGCTAGCCCATTCCATTGAAATTGTTTATATATGCAAACATGACTAATTGTTTATTATTAATTATTTAACATAGCCAACTAATCCAAACATAGCTCTATCCCTCAACAAAAGTTATTTTAATCACTCATATATTTGCAGATATATCCAACTATAACCTAAAATGTAGAGTTATCATAACTTATTAATACCCTAAAAAGCAGCATATTTATCCACAAGAATGATCAAAATATTCCATATCTACCATATAATATTAATATATTACTTACTTCATTCTCGTTGATGTCACCCATTGTATAACTTCAAACACGTTAAACCTTTGAATTTCGTAGCACGTTGAAAAAGTTGGAACGGTCTGAACTTTTTCCCCCACTACATTTTCTTGACGCCAAAAGTCACGTGACCCCATTTGACGCTGGTTTCTAGCGTCAATGAAATCGCACCTTTAGGGTGTCTCCCCATGCAGGACGGAATCTCGGAATCATTCTGATTGGTTAGTCTCATGAGGCTAACCATGAGGTCATTAACCAATCACAAAGCCGTATTAGCATCTTAAGACATTACTTAAGACGGTCTTAAAATAAGAACCGACTATGAATACCGGCCTAAAAGCCATTGCACGTAACAAAGTTTTAGTCATAATCGTAAGGTTATAAGAAAATAGACCAATCACAGTTGTTTATTCTCCTTGAGCTCGAAGAATAATCGAGTGTGATTGATCTATTTTCTTACGGCTTTACGATTATGACTAAAACTTTGTTACGTGCAATGGCTCTAAGTCCGTATCTACAATGGGTACAATGGGTGTAGTAAAACAAGGAGCACACACTTCTGCACAACGCATAATGCGTAAGCATAAGAAAATTGATTGGTTCATACAAATGTGCATAAGGAAATAGACCAATCAATTTTCTCATGCTTACGTATTATGCGTTATGCAAAAGTCTGTGTTCCCCGCTTAAGCCTCAAGCCGTAAGCAATTGACCAATTACAGGCGAATGTGAGAAGAATAATCGACTGTAATTGGTCAATTTCTTACATCTTGAGGCTTACTACAGCTATTAGTAGATACGGACTGTGGGTTTTCAGTAGTTTAGTAATTTCCTAAAAATTACTATATAATCTCTAGAAAAGTTTAATAATTTCTAGGGAAGTTTAGTAATTTCCTAGGAATTTTCTAAGAAATTACTAAACTGCTGCTCGCTGCTGCAGCATTTCACTGCCTATGAAATTTCACCTTTAGACTTTAGGTTTGTTCGCGTGGCATACTCCAATATACACCAGAGAGCACTTGGATCACGAGTAAAGGTTGCGATTGGAGCAGATGAGTTTTTGGAGTGCGTTGGAGTGAGTAGGAGCATGGTGGGGCATGCGACGCGAACAAACCTTTTTACATTTTAATTGAGATAAGACTATTCTTCTGGATCTACAAATTTAATCCAATCAGCCCAAAGCGCTTACTAAGCGCTGACTTCTGCTGAACGCAGCCAATACCTTCGCGCATGCGCACAATTTCTTAATATCCCGCAATATGCATAATGGAATTATTTATGTTTTCCTTAATAAATACTGTAGATAATTAGTTTTTAAAGGTGGAGCAAATTGAAACAAGAATGGAGCTAATTGTTTGTGCCTTGAGAATGTACAAATTCCAATGAATGATATACCGCAAAATGCATAAAACGATAATTTATATTTTTTTCTTAATAAATACTGTAGATAATTAGTTTTTAAAGGTGGAGCATATTGAAACAAGAATGGAGCAATTTGTCTGTGCACTGAGAATGTACAAATTCTAATGATTGATATCCCGCAAAATGTATAAAACAAATTAACGAAAAATGACAATTTTAAAAATGGCGCTTTCGATTTCTGTTGCGCAGTCGCTAAATACTTTTGCGCATGCGCACAATTGCTCGATAACCTCCAAACTGCATAAAGCAATTATTTACGTTTTTCTTAATAAATACTGTAGATAATTAGTTTTTAAAGATGGAGCAAATTGAAACAAGAATGGAGCAAATTGTCTGTGCCTTGAGAATGTACAAATTCCAATGATTGATACCCCGCAAAATGCATAAAACGATAATTTTTATTTTTTTCTTAATAAATACTGTAGATAATTAGTTTTTAAAGGTGGAGCAAATTGAAACAAGAATGGAGCAAATTGTCTGTGCCTTGAGAATGTACAAATTCCAATGATTGATATCCCGCAAAATGCATAAAACGATAATTTTTATTTTTTTTAAATAAATACTGTAGATAATTAGTTTTTAAAGGTGGAGCAAATTGAAATAAAAATGGAGCAATTAGTCTGTGCACTGAGAATGTACAAATTCTAATGATTGATATCCCGCAAAATGCATAAAGCAAATTAAAGGAAAATGACAATTTTAAAAATAGCGCTCTCGATTTCTGTTGCGCAGTCGCTAAATACTTTTGCGCATGCGCACAATTGCTTGATAACCTCCAAACTGCATAAAGCAATTATTTACGTTTTTCTTAATAAATACTGTAGATAATTAGTTTTTAAAGGTGGAGCAAATTGAAACAAGAACGGAGCAATTTGTCTGTGCCTTGAGAATGTACAAATTCTAATGATTGGTATCCCGCAAAATGCATAAAACAATAATTTTTATTTTTTTCTTAATAAATACTGTAGATAATTAGTTTTTAAAGGTGGAGCAAATTGAAACAAGAATGGAGCAAATTGTCTGTGCCTTGAGAATGTACAAATTCCAATGATTGATATTCCGCAAAATGCATAAAACGATAATTTTTATTTTTTTCTTAATAAATACTGTAGATAATTAGTTTTTAAAGGTGGAGCAAATTGAAATAAAAATGGAGCAATTAGTCTGTGCACTGAGAATGTACAAATTCTAATGATTGATATCCCGCAAAATGCATAAAGCAAATTAAAGGAAAATGACAATTTTAAAAATAGCGCTCTCGATTTCTGTTGCGCAGTCGCTAAATACTTTTGCGCATGCGCACAATTGCTTGATAACCTCCAAACTGCATAAAGCAATTATTTACGTTTTTCTTAATAAATACTGTAGATAATTAGTTTTTAAAGGTGGAGCAAATTGAAACAAGAACGGAGCAATTTGTCTGTGCCTTGAGAATGTACAAATTCTAATGATTGGTATCCCGCAAAATGCATAAAACAATAATTTTTATTTTTTTCTTAATAAATACTGTAGATAATTAGTTTTTAAAGGTGGAGCAAATTGAAACAAGAATGGAGCAAATTGTCTGTGCCTTGAGAATGTACAAATTCCAATGATTGATATTCCGCAAAATGCATAAAACGATAATTTTTATTTTTTTCTTAATAAATACTGTAGATAATTAGTTTTTAAAGGTGGAGCAAATTGAAACAAGAATGGAGCAATTTGTCTGTGCACTGAGAATGTACAAATTCTAATGATTGATATCCCGCAAAATGCATAAAACAAATTAAAGAAAAATGACAATTTTAAAAATGGCGCTCTTGATTTCAGTCGCGCAGTCGCTAAATACTTTTGCGCATGCGCACAATTGCTTGATAACCTCCAAACTGCATAAAGCAATTATTTACGTTTTTCTTAATAAATACTGTAGATAATTAGTTTTTAAAGGTGAAGCAAATTGAAACAAGAATGGAGCAAATTGTTTGTGCCTTGAGAATGTACAAATTCCAATGATTGATATCCCGCAAAATGCATAAAACGATAATTTTTATTTTTTTCTTAATAAATACTGTAGATAATTAGATTTTAAAGGTGGAGCAAATTGAAACAAGAATAGAGCAAATTGTCTGTGCCTTGAGAATGTACAAATTCCAATGATTGATATCCTGCAAAATGCATAAAACAATAATTTTTATTTTTTTCTTAATAAATACTGTAGATAATTAGTTTTTAAAGGTGGAGCAAATTGAAACAAGAATGGAGCAATTTGTCTGTGCCTTGAGAATGTACAAATTCTAATGATTGATATCTCGCAAACTGTATAAAAAGCAAATTAAAAAAAAATAAATAATTTAAAAAATGGCGCGCTCGATTTCTGTTGCGCAGGCGCTAAGTACTGCGCATGCGCACAATTTCTTGATAACCTCCGAACTGCATAAAGCAATTATTTACGTTTTTCTTAATAAATACTGTAGATAATTAGTTGGTAAAGGTGGAGCAAATTCAAACGAAAAGGGAGCAATTTTTCTGTACCTTGCGAATCTACAAATTCTAATGATTTTCGCTTATATTAACGTTTACATTGTTATTAACTTTATCATTTATTTATAAAAAAAGTAAAATGGAGCAAATTATGAAACATGCATATTATGAAGGAGCAAATTAAGCAGATTTTTTTCATGTATCGTAAGTTTCATTACTGTAGAGGTCGCTGGCTGGGAACTTGTGGGTCAGAAACACCCGCTCGATCCGTCCAGAATTGAGGAAATATACGCGTTCCGATCGGAAGGAATAGCGGGATCAAGAATTCACTAGAATTTTCTAGCAGAATCCGATCCGTCATTCTGATCCGTGCTTAATGGGACTGCACCCTAACTTTGTTGACAAACACTAAACTTACGCCCAAATTTGGGCGTAAGTTTAGTGTTAACACTCAATTTAAGTGTTGACCATCAAAGTTGAGTGCATTTTTTCATAAGGATCTAATGCTAATAAAGTGATCGTATTTTGAAAACAAGTGCTGAGTATTTATTGTTTGTTATTTTTGTTCATATTATTTATAAAAAGTTAAAATTGAACTTTATTTTAAGTCCAAAAAGATTTAAAAAAATGTATTAACGCCGCCGTTCGCCGTCGCCGCCGATAAATTATCACCCGCCAATTCCGCCGCCGCTGAAAGAGAAACGAACTTTGCCGCAGCCAAACTATTTTGCTTCAAACGCCGCATGCAATTCACTACCATTCACTATTGCGCTGTTCATAGAGCCTGTACTGATTTTATACAGATTGATAATAATTTCAGTTGATTCGTTAATTTCAGATAGTTTTAATACACAGAGAGCTAATAGGAATGATTCCTGGCCGTTTCATATTATTTACACTTTTACAGATTATTTTACGATTTTGTAAGGTCTTTAGCCAATCAGAGCGCTTTGCACGATTTCTTTAGATGAGCGCGTCAAACCGACCAATGAGAAGCGAGCTCAGCTCGGAAAAGCGAGATTCGATAATAACGCGCGAATAACATTATATACTTACGTTTTATGTTTTTCCCTGTCGACCTTGGGGCTTATCCCGTAACCGCATACGATAAGTGCGTGTAATTAACATCATATACGGGACAATCCTTCGTGAGCTTTCGATGCGTTAACACGTATATCGGTTGCGCGTAATAAATCGAACCCTTGGGGCTTATCCCGTAACCGCTTACGATAAGTGCGTGTAATTAACATCATATACGGGACAGTTCTTCGCGAGACTTCGGCGCGTTAACACGTTTGGTTTTTGCATTAAAATCCGATCCCATTGAACTTATCCCGTTGTCCGCTAGCGATAGTAACGTAATTAATTATTGTATAAGCGTGATTGCGCGATAACGGGAAACGACCAGCGTAATTCACGGAACGACTTACAGTCGTAGTAAGCTCTAGATCGTCGGTTACGCAGTTCAAGAATACTCGACGCGAGTGAACACGTCCGCGATAACCCTGAGTACTGTATTCAAAGAATATTAAATTATTATTGTTTATAATAACACGTGAAGTGTTTATTCGAGAACCCGTGCACATCCTATCCACCGTAGAGTACTCTTCGCATAACAAGGGCGTGGCCGACGGCCTTGAACACGTCCGCGACGTAGAAGACGGCAGCTATCTTGCTGGAAAGAAAAATCGGGGCATTGTTCTAATAAGGCTTTCTGTATTGATGCCTGAAAATACAGTGGCGATCGTAATTTCAGCCCAAGTAGTAAGTGGCTATAACATTGATTTTTATCATTTCATTCGTTGTTCCGGTCACAACCTGACCATCCTGACCCGTCATAGGGAAGGACTATTACGGGAAAAAATTTTGAGTTAGCATTTTTCTTTGGCATTTTTTTCTTATGGATCTCGAAGAGAGGAACAAAAAAGGTCCTTTTCACTAACCTCGTATCTCTTACCGTTTGGCCCGGAAAACTTATCGAAAGCTATTGAAAACTTATTGAAGTTTTGAAAAATTTTTTGAAATTTAATATTTTTTGAATTTTGGCATTTTTTCATTATAAAACTCGACGATAGGAGCATCTTTGGTCCTTTTGGCCAACCTCGTATCTCTTACAGTTTGGCCTGGAAAACTTATTGAAATTTTTGAAAAGTTTTTCAGGCCAAACGGTAAGAGATAGGAGGTTAGCCAAGGGGACCAAAGTTGTTTCTCTCGTTGAGTTCTATATGAGAAAAATGCCAAAATTAAAAATTGAATAATTTTTACTTTTCCAACATTTAGTAATTAAAATATATTGAATTTTGCAATTTTTCTCATATAGAACTCGACGAGTGGAGCAACTTTGGTCCTTTTGGCCAACATCGTATTTCTTACCGTTTGGCCTGGAAAACTTATTAAATTTCGAAAATTTTGAAAATTAATTTTTTTTAAACTGGCATTTTTTCCTCATAGAAGTCGACGAGAGGAACAACTTTGGTCCTCTTGGCAGAGAGAAGGATGAAAGGCGCAATGACGGCGATTTTCTTGGGACGCTTTTGCTAGGCCGTACAGTAGCGCCACACATCCACTTTCAAGAATTAGGAATGTTTGGTGTAAAACTCGGAGCAGATAGCGCCATAGCGTTCTGTCCTGTCATGGCGGCGTCACTAACACTAACTCAATATACATGTATGTGTTGGTGTATGCGTGAGCCTATCTGTGATACTTCGCGGCTAGTTCGATTCATCAAAAAGTTGAAAGAAGATTATTACGGTCGAATCGAATCGAGTCAAATCGAATTGATGAATCAAACTAGCCGCGAAGTATCACAGATAGGCTCACGCATACACCAACACATACATGTATATTGAGTTAGTATAGTGACGCCGCCATGACAGGACAAAACGCCATGGCACCATCTGCCCCGAGTTTTACACCAAACATTCCTAATTGGAACTACGAGTCACATCCACTTTTCGATACTGTCGACGAATTTGGTTCATGTCCGTGCTATGTATACATCCATTTTTCGATATTGTCGGTCTTTGGTGGTTTGTGTCCGAACTACCCAGCTGAAGGGGATATGGCCGCGGCGGCACGCGTCGGCTATGTTACGATGCCACGCATTTCGGGTATCGTGTTTCATGCCTCGCCTGCCAAGACTGCCAAGTCTCGAGTTGGCAAATCGACGATGCGCTACGTCATATTTATAAATATTTATTTAATCATATTTACAATTTTTTTATATTTATAACTTTTAAAAACAATCATGCATATATTATATATATAACATATATGTGTAAGCAAGTTGCCACGGCCCCCCCGGGAATTTGAACCTACCGCCGAACTTCCCGACCGACAACGCTGCCGATTCACGGCGGCCAGTAGGAAGACAAGAAGCGGCCAATCCGAGGCTCGTTACGAGAGCCAATAGGAAAGCTCGAGGACGGACCAATCCTGACCCTCGCGAGCCTACGAGTGTGGCGTGGCGATACCGTCGGTTGTCGTTGCGTAGTTGCATAGCAGGAAAGAACAATCCGTACTAATTGTCGAAAAGAAAAGATATTATTATTTGTAACGAACGAGCCTGGTCTAACGCTCACGCTTCCACAACCGTATAGCAAGTTGCTTACATATGTATATTAAAAAATTATATATATATATTTTTATTTATTTATAAATGTAAAAATTGTAAATAAAATGAAATAAATATTTATAAACATTAATTCAGGAAGGAAAAGATTTAGGAGTTACATTTAGGAGTAGAGAGAGCTATGCATAATTAAAGTATAGATATTAATTGTTACTTAATTATTTATTGAAGATTATTTTTGGTAATAATATATATGTTGATGTCCGATATATTTTTTTCTTCACCAGCTTCGCCTCTTTCTCTACCTCTGCCTCTGCCTCTGCCTCTTCCTAGCCACAAGAGTGCTAGGATATTTATTTTAGAAATATCAGTATCCGTTATTCAAACTTGATTTTTTATTCCCTCTATCTTTAATATAAAAAAAATCGAATTACGACAAATAGATATCACTTCTTTCTTCTAGTAAGAATTAATCATGACTAATTATTACTTTGATAAAAATAGAAGGAACAAAAATCTCTTATTAGGGAGACGAACGTTTATTGTAAGCGAACGAGCGATACAAACGAGCGAACTCAACGCGACACAGAGCGAGTCTACCGGACGGACGGTTAGACGCAAGTCACGCACGATTTCTTTGTGTATATATATGACATGAAGGTCGCTCATATTGGAGTAATCATACCTACAGACAATTATATCACGCGACGCTACCGCTAGGATGTGCGAATTGCTATATCTGAGAATCATTTCTAACAGCCAAGCTATTAGAACACTTCCAAAGCAAATCACCGCGCCGGACACGGTCCCCGATGATTCCAACTTAAAATGTTAGAACTGCGATAAGGGGCACCGGGCTAAAACCTGCAAAGCGACTTGGCGACAGCATTGCTATCGGTGCGGTAACCTGGGGTACACAACGCGGACTGCCCTAATTGCTCGGGAAACGCGGAAGGGGGTCAGTAGAACGGGTCCCTACGCCCCCGACTGTCGAGAACGAGGCCCGAACAACGAATACTCACAATAATAAGCTATCTCACTCGTACGTAACGCTCGATCCCGACAAATTTCCGCCGCTAAGGTATTTCAAGATTCAGATAGACGGTCGTCCCCTATTAGCATTGGTGGACTCGGGATCAAACATGACGCTCCTTGGCCGCGAGGGGTTGCAGATAGTGGATAGCCTAAGCATCCTGACCACGCGTGGAGGGGGGTGCTAGGATCCGAATGGCAAACGGACAGATAGCCCCGATTAAGAGAAAAGCTTCACTCCCTATCCATCTAAAAGACAGGAGCTAAAAAATTTCAGTAGGATTATTGCCAGACTTGGCCGTGCCGTGTATAGTGAGGATGGACTTCCTAACAAAGTTTCGGTATCGCGTTGAATTTCGGAAAATCGGAGTAATATTTCGCGGATAGACCTCGCGCTCGCTACCAGTTTTATTTGAGAGAAACGGATTCTCGCGTTTGCGGACTGGCGGAATTAACAAGGGATCAGAGAAAACATTTGGAAAATTTTTTACGGAACATAGTAACCCCGTCGGAGGATCCCGGGCTGACAAATCTAACGGAGCATAAAATCAAAGTAGGAGAACACCCGCCGTTAAAACAACGTTGCTACCCCTGGTTTCTCCGAAAGTGCAGGAGGCAATTCGTGCGGAGGTAGATAAAATGCTAGCAGCCGGGATAATCGAACCGTCCTCGAGCCAATGGTCGAACCCAATCGTGATGGTCAAAAAGTCGAATGGCAAGTACCTGTTTTGTTTAGATTTCCGCGTAGTTAACAAAATTTCGAAAAAAGACGCGTACTTAATATTACCGATGGAGGGGAAGATACTTAATAAATTACGTTTGGCAAAATATATATCCACGATCGATCTCAGTCAGAATTATTTCCAAATTCCGTTAAGTAAAGATAGCCGAGAGATCACCGCGTTTAGTGTCCCGGAAAAAGGCTTGTATTATTTCGTCCAAATGCCATACGGATTCCACGCTACGTCCCAACGACTATTAGATAATTTAATAGGCCCGAAAATACTTAAATGACATAATTATCGCGACGGAAACTTTCGAAGAACACCTCGAATGGCTAAAACAAATGCTAGACAGAATCGCAGCGGCGGGATTAACGATTAATATGGATAAATGCAAATTTTGTAGTTCTCAAGTTTGGTATTTGGGCTTCGTAGTGGAGGGGGGAGACCTGTCAGTCGACCCGGAAAAGACGCGCCCCATAATGGAGTATCCGGCTTCCCGAACACTCAGACAATTGCGTAGGTTTCTCGGGATGTCATCCTGGTATCGGAAATTTATACCGGGTTTTGCGACATTGAGTGAGCCCTTAACTCGCCCTTTGAGGAAAGGCAGGCGCTGGGAGTGGAAAGATGAACAAGTTCATGTTTTCAATAGCATTAGGAATAGCTTGATGGCGGCCCCCGTCCTGGCGTGCCCGGATTTTAAAGAGCTTTTCGTGTTGCAGATCGACGCGAGCTCGGATGGGTTAGGGGCGGTCTTGACTCAGAAATTAGAGGGCGAAGAACGCGTGATAGCCTATACCAGTCGTGTATTATCGGACCTCGAAAAACGGTACTCGATGACTGAACAAGAGTGTCTGGCCGTGGTGTGGGCCATTCAGAAGTTTAAGCCGTACTTAGAAGGTTATAATTTCACCGTGGTTACGGATCATAGCAGCTTGCGGTGGCTCCACAACTTGAACAATCCCACGGGTCGTTTGGCCCGATGGGCGTTAGAATTATTAGAGTATGATATACCGTGGAGTACCGCAAAGAAGCCCACACCACGTTCCTAATGCCTTGTCGCAAATGTATAAGAGCGCAAACGTCGGAAGGGTGAATGTCGCAATCGAGATCGAGGAATGCGAGGGTACGAGCGATGCGTGGTACCGGAGAAAGTATCGGGAGATGGCGAAGGACCCAAAACAATTATCCTATTGGAAAATAGTTGATAAGCAGCTATATTTTTTACGACCGCGACCGTTTATTTCGGAGATAGTGGGCGATTTGGACCAGTGGAAACTGGTGTTGCCGAAAGAATTACGCGCCGAGGCCATTCGCGAATCCCACAACGCTCCTCAAGCCGGTCATTTGGGAGTCGAAGAGACATATCAGCGTCTCGCCGTGTCGTATTATTGGCCAAATATGTTTCGTGAAGTTACCTGGTACATTAGAACGTGCGACACATGTCAAAGGACTAAAGTCGAGCAAGCTAGTCCCGCGGGGTGGATGGGTCGCCGCGTTATTGAAGGGCCGTGGACTTCTATCGCCGCGGACATAGTGGGACCCTTACCTTGCAGCAAGGCCGGCTACCAGTACCTTCTGGTGATCGGTTGGGTGTGTGTGCAAACCGTGCGCATCACCACGGTATCGGTCTGGGCCCACCGTGTGACCCGACCCGCCCGAAGCATGGACCATGGCAGGACCCCCAGCTCCCACCACGTCTGCACGGCATGGTCCTTTCGGGGCCTCGCGGTCTCCGGGGATACGTCGTCCGTCTAGGCGTCCCGGTCCCTCTGGGGTGGAACCTCGGAAATAACCACGCCTCCTGGGGCCCTCATTGAGATCCAACTCTGGATCTCCCGCATCCACTCCAGCGTTTGCCCCAGATCGTCCCAGAAGTCCGGGTTGGCCATCTCTAGGGTGATCCACTCATTAAGGTGGTCCATCCAGAAGTCGGACCACATCTCCCGGGCAGATCGTCGGGCCGCATCCATAACCTCGCGGGACCGCTCGTCGTATCTCTCGGTAAGCCCTACAGGTCGGGGACAAGAGGGTAGTACGGTTTCACATCCTTGACATGCATCTTCCCTACGGTTGACCCGTCCAGCTGTGTCAACTCGTACACCACCGGAGAGATCACCCGCCTCACTCTTAGAGGTCCCTGGAATTTAAACGACAGTTTCTCCGCGATATTATGCGCGGCCGACGACAGCACGTGCTGCCGTCTTAATACCAAGTCCCCTATTCGAAATCTCCGCGGTCGCCTACGTAGATTATAATTCGCGGCCTGCCTCTGGTTTGCCTGATCCATGTTCTCCGCGAGCCACTCTCGGATGGCCCGCAGCTCGGTCATACGCCGTGTCCACTCCGTAGGGTCTCGCGGCTCCACCTGAGAAACGTCTTCCACACGGTCACGCAACAAGTTCGGCGGCACCAATTTGCGTCCCAGATTCACGAATGCCGGGGACGCTCCCAAAGACGAGTGCGACGCGGTGTTATAAGTAAATCGAAATTGTGGGAGGTACTTATCCCACTCTCTATGATCCCTCTCAATAAATGACACGATCATGGTTTTCAAAGTTCGATTTACCCTCTTTACGGGGTTGGCCTGCAGATGGTACGGTGGCACGGTGGTGTGCGTGATACCATGCTCTTCAGCAAAACCCTTGATCACGCGGTTCACAAATTCGGTTCCGTTGTCTGTGAGAAGGATCTTCGGCGTACCTCACCGCGACACGATAAGGTCTTCCAATGCCTCTTTAATTTTCGGGCCGATGGCCGCTCGCAAGGTCTTTACCTCGATCCATTTAGTAAACAAATTCTGGATTACCAGAAGGTACTGGTAGCCGGCCTTGCTGCGAGGTAAGGGTCTCACTAAGTCCGCGGCGATAGAAGTCCATGGCCCTTCAATAACGCGGCGACCCATCCACCTTGCGGGACTAGCTTGCTCGACTTCAGTCCTTTGACATGTGTCGCACGTTCTAATGTACCGGGTAACCTCACGAAACATATTTGGCCAATAGTACGACACGGCGAGACGCTGATATGTCTCTTTGACTCCCAAATGACCGGCTTGAGGAGCGTTGTGGGATTCGCGAATGGCCTCGGCGCGTAATTCTTTCGGCAACACCAGCTTCCACTAGTCCAAATCGTCCACTATCTCCGAAATAACCGGTCGCGGTCGTAAGAAGTATAGCTGCTTATAAACTATTTTCCAATAGGGAAACCGTTTTGGGTCCTTCGCCACCTCTCGATACTTTCTCCGGTACCACGTATCGCTCGTACCCTCGCATTCCTCGACCTCGATCGCGACATTCACCTTTCCGACGTTTGCGCTCCCATACATTTGCGACAAGGCATCAGGCACGTGGTGTAGGGCTCCCTTGCGGGAGAGGTTCACTGGCGCACAGTACAATTGCGCACATTGCAATTGCACACAGTGCTATTGGACACATAACGTCGCGCACCGTACAATCGCGCACAGTTCGTTTGGACACATTTCATTGGCGCACAGTACAATTGGACACCGTTGCTTTTGGACACAACACATATTATTAATTTATTTAAATAAATAAACGTATGTGTGTGTGTGTGTGTTGGATTGGACACGGTTTTTGCGCACCGTACAATCGCGCACCGTTCAATCGCGCACCGTATTTACAATTGCGCATTGTACAGTCGCGCACCATACAATCGCGCACCGTTACAATCGCGCACCGTTACAATCGCGCACCGTATAATCGCGCATCGTACAATCGCGCATCGTACAATTGCGCACCGTACAACCGCGCACCGTTTAATCGCGCACAGTTAGATCAAGCATATCTTAAATATTCATACGTTATGACTGGATACATCTGAGAAACGGCAATGAAGTGTAAGGCAAAACTGGAGAATAATATAATGTAATTATTAATAAATATATTATATCGTTCCGTATAAGTTTGCCTTGCATACCACCGTTTTGACAGATTTACTAATCTCTCGTAATGTGTCAGCGTAATAATTTATTTTTATTTTAAAAACATTCTTCTTTGAGCTTTATGTCGAATGCAATGTCAGTAAGTATTGTGTATTTTTATATTTCGTAAAAATACAAGAATGCAGTTCAATAACATTCCTAGCAATATTCGAAAAAGTATTAAATTCCTTATTTTCAGTGATGAATTATATTCCATATTTATGTTATAGATAGCATATCACGGTGTTTTGTGCAGCATCTTCATCAGTGCTGAGATGGAAGAAGTTTACTTACAATACAAATTGCTGTTTCCGTGTCCTTCATGTAAGTTGCTAATTACTAAACTATTCGTACGTATATACTGCAATACGTATACTCATGAGATTTGAATACTATTTATTAACATTTTTAAACGCCTATTTCAGGTATAAGAGAACTGAGAGTTGCATATCATACGCATCTATAGCAATTTGCACAGCAGGCCTGTTATCGAGCAATAAAAAAGAATTCATTAACAAAACACAAGATTCTTTTAAGCGAGAGTTGATTATAATTTTCTCCGCTATTAGAATCCTGTGAAATGTTATGAAAACATCAATGATCATCTTTTATCTTCCTGACTTTTTGGGAAATTGAGGCTTTACTCTCAAAGCGTGTTTGTACAATGCCATTTATTGTCCATCACAAGCAGTCAAAACAAGAATCTACAAAGAGCAACATTATGTATTAGATATATATAAACAATAAATGACGTAAATAAATTAAAAGTTTATTTACACAAAATTGTATTCTTTTAATCATAATGATCATTTATATATGAACCTCTGTTTCTTGATAGTTAAACTACACACAATTTCTAGTGTATATACATTAAAAAAGATTGATTCAAATGTTTAAAATATCAAAATGGACTGTTATTCAAATAATCATTATAATCAAAAAATTTTATCGATCAGATGATATATGATAGATACTAAACTGGATTGTAAATCGCTGTATAAACGTAGTCTATGATAATTGTAAAATGGTAATGATAATGGTTTCTTATTAAAACACGTTTTTTCTGTTTCTTTACAATTTATATCTTTATTGAACATTTTTATAAAATGTGTGTACTTATCGTGTTGTATAATGTATACGGCGAAATGTTAGAAAAATAATATCACATGGCAGCGCATTATACATTTATACTTATACTTACGTATCTATACATAGGAAGACTATCAAATTATCTTTGGTCATGTATCTCTTGCACAAAAGGTAAAATCTATGTATTTAATTACAATGAGCTGCATATATTACGCATAAACAACTTTACATCGCGAATTAAGTACATTAAAAAAAAAAAAATTATTTAATATTTGCATGTAAAAATCAAACATCAAGGTATTTCGCAAACAGAAAACTAAATAATAATATTGCACTATGTATTCTACTTCACAATTTGTAAGTCTGTAGAAACTTTTAATTGTTGGAAATCTTCAATCTTAAGCTCTCTAATTTAGAGCAGACCCGACACCTGCGATCAATCCATTGCTTGACCCAGAAGGTCTTTTTGTTGTTATTTAACATCTTTTTCCTTTTTTTAAATAATGCTAGCCACTATGGTAGCCGCAAGTCTCTTCGTTTACGAGACATTATGATGTCACCACTCTCAAAGATCGACTAAAAAAGTACGTAAGTGGACACAGTTTTGAGAGAACTCTCCGAAAGAATACTCTCTGGATTCTCACGAGATGCTCGCAAGAATACAATGTCAGAAAAATTACTCTCAAATGGACAGTGTCAGAATAACTCTCCAGAGCTACTTTGGAGAGTTTTACTCGCAGGTGGACACGCGCCTTAAAACTCTCGAGAATATCTCTCGAGAGTTATTCTGACACTCTGTCCATTTGAGAGTAATTTTTCTGACATTGTATTCTTGCGAGCATCTCGCGAGAATCCGAAGAGTATTCTTTCTCTCCGAAAAACTCTCCGTTCTCTCAAAACCGTATCCACTTACGTATTTTTTTAGTTGATGTCTGAGAGTGGTGACATCATAATGTCGCGTAAACAAAAAAACTTGCGGCTGTTATAATGGCTAGCATTATTTTAAAAAGGAAAAAGATGTTAAATAACAACAAAAATACCTTCTGGGTCAAGCAATGGATTGATCGCAGGTGCCGGAACAGCTCTAAATTAGAGAGCTTAAAATTGTGAAGACTCCCAACAATTAAAAGTTTCTACAGACTTACAAGTTGTGAAGTGGAATACATTGTGCATTATTATTATTTAGTTTTTAGTTTGCCGAATACCTTGATATTAGATTTTTGTATTTAATTATTTATTTTCCTTTTTTTTAAATGTATTTAATTCGCGATGTAAAAATGTATTTAATTTCAACACTGTAACTAAAACGTGCAAACTATGTAAAACTAAAGTGTAACTAATTATTGACCAAGTAATTAGAAAATGTATTAAAAATATTCTTACCTAATTCTTTAAATTATGAATTTTTTTGCACTTTATTCGCAGAACATAAAAATTTTAAATTTTTTTTATTTCTGTCACAGTAGTTATAAAGTATCGTTTTCCACAATAGTTCATGATTTCCGCATTGTTTAATAAATTCCTTTGTGTCATCAAAGGAACAAACTTTTGCATTCTCGATTTTTACTCTCAACATGTAGCTCTCAAAATACGAACAGCGTCCGAGCTTGGCGAGCTGATCTCCGAGAGTAAAATAACGTCGTGTCGATTTGCAAGTAGGTCTTGACAAGTTCGCTCGCCGAGAGCTGCGATTCATTCTCCGTTAGGTACTCTCCAGGAATATGTCTATTTGCGAGAATCAATCTCGAGAGCTACTCTCGAGAGTTTTACTCGCAGGTGCACGCACCATAAGACGTTCTATTTGTTAAAAAATAATTGTATTAAAAAAACTCAAAATAATATTTAATTTCAACATGACATACGCATACATTAAAGTAATAATTAAATTTTGGTAACACAAGGAAATTTTAACGTATACACACGATTTTTTGCTGGGTACGTTCCGCGTAACGCAACATTCTTGTACGTAATTTCTGTACGTAAGGCGTAAGATACTACGACAATGTACGTGCGCTGGCTCTTAGCCTCTCGCCTTTTTCGATGGCAGGAAAATGATACGCTATCATTTCCACACCACCTTGCGGTAGATAGCTTGGTGCGTTTTTTTAATAGTGGTTTCCCCGGTAGGCCTAATCCACTCTCATTATTTAATGCAAAAATTGTTCGAAGTGCCGTCCTCTTTCTCGTATGCAGAGTTCGGCTCTTCGTACAATATTGCGCGTCGCACGGTGCGTCATGTCCGGCGTAATAGTATGGAAGGCCACACAAAAATAGCTTCACGTACTTCGTTTTCTCCACCATTACGCCGGTGCTCGATTAGACTTTTTATATGACCCCATACAAACTGTCACAGTAGTATTCTACAATGGTTTATGATTTCCGCATTATTCAATAAGTTCCTTTGTGTCATCATGTAGCTCTCAAAATACGAACAGCGTTCGAGCTTGGCGAGCTGATCTCCGAGAGTAAAATAACGTCGTGTCGATTTGCGAGTAGGTCTTGAAAAGTTTGCTCGCCGAGAGCTGCGATTCATTCTCCGTTATAGGTACTCTTTAGGAATATGTCCATTTGCGAAAATCAATCTCGAGAGCTACTCTCGAGAGTTTTATTCGCAGGTGGACACGCACCATTAAAGTTATTCTAACATAAACAAAAGTTAAAGTAAAGCTTGTGGTAAACCTTGTAAACTTTGACATGCAAAATAATTAAATTTACTAAAATTAAATGTTTCTATTACACATAATTCAAGCTAAACTAATTAATATTATCTAAGGCGTAAGACGCTACGGCAATGCCTATGCAATACGTGTGCTACCTACTGTTACTACGTTTACGCGAGCGCGTTACTTCTGTAGTAATTTACGATAATTCACTCGTTTACGTGGAGTAAATTATTGTAAGTTACTACAAAATCCCGTTTACGCGAAGGAAAATCCCGTTTACGCGAAGTAATTATTGTAAGTTTAGTATGGGCTGGCTCTAATACTTTTTCGCCGCAGTGTATAACATCTGTCGCTCGACGTTCGCCGCGCTGCGCCGCGCCCCGCTCGCCGCTCGTCTCTTGACCCCCACCACTCGCCGCGCGCCGGGCACCGTGCCACCTCAGCCAGCCGCCGAGGCCCGCCTCTATCTCTCCTTGTGCGCTCATTCGCTCAGACGTTTTATTTAATAACTCGTTAATTATTGCGAATTTTGCAAAATGGTACGAGACTTTTCTTTTCAGTTTGACCCAATCTACCCCCCCTATTCGGGTGGTTATTTTTATATCGAACACCCTGTATATATGAGAAAATCTCTTTTTCAAAAAAGAAATTCTTTCATTCCGACATCCGACAGCAACATGCAATATATTGTAGAATAGGTCTTAGCCACTTCTACCAACTCACACAGAGACAGGTCTATAGGTCTGCAACTTCTCACATCTTTTTCCTGTAAAATGTTCACAAAATTAATAAAAGTTTTAATGACAATACATTATTATGGGAAAAAATTATACATTTATTTTTATTTGTTAATTTTATTATTTAATTGGAGAGATTTATATTATTCAATTTTAATTTATTATATATTATTAATGTCTTGTTGACAAATAAATGACAATGCGAGAACTTATACGTTTTACTGTAAAAAGTAATAGGTAATTTGTTACATCAAATAAAGTTTTATTAATTTTATCTCAAAAATTTTTAAAAATTTTAAATAATAGAATTTTTGAAAAAAATTTATCATTTTTACCCATTTCGTTTATCCTCCTCTTAAATCCAACATCTTGACAGACGTGTGGTGACATGTTTGGAATGACACTTTAATGGATCCCACCATCAAGCACGATTTTGTTTATAGATTATATATAAATAAATGCAATATCAAAATGGAATTAAATTTGTCAAAATAAATTGACGATTTTTTTCTTCTAAATGGATATATACAAAGAATAAATTAGAGAAACTATTTATGTACATTATTAACAAAAGCTAAGTATATATTAAAGTCCATTTGCAAGATGAGGTTTTGTAGTCTTTGTAGTCTACTGTTTCTCACTTGCACACCTACAAAGTCAAGCGTCGTCTACAATACACTGAGTAAGTGTGGAATAAGGAGTAAGAGTAGGCAGATTGGCCGAGCGTAAGTGTAAGTAAAAGTAAGAGTAAGAAATAAAATTAATTTATTTCGCTAACGCCCTTACGCCAGCTTTCTTAAACTGAAAATAGCCCTCTTACGCCTACTGTTACTCCTTACTCTACGCTTATTCCGTGTATTGTAGACGACGCTTTACAGCTATTGTAGACGACCCACAACACGGTCTGAGCACAAAGATTATTGTAACTTTTTTCCGACAAAATCGCAAACGTAGGTCAGAGTCGGAAGTTAGCGTATGTCATTTCCATCGCGTTGCACGTTACTTTGATGCGACATACATTTATGTCAGTTCTTGTGCGTTAACTTAAGACGCCGACTTCGCGATTCCGTTGAAAACAGTTATGACAATCTTTTATGCTCAGGCCCATACAGCAAATATTTTTTTATTGCGTTGTACTTACACCGGTAACGATTCAAGAACCAGGAAAAAAAGTGTACGGCAAAAAAATGATGTTACTTCCTAACAAGTTCTGTAGGATATTAAGTTACATAGTTTAGGATATGAAAAGAGCACGAGCAAAATTACTGCACTACGAGCAAAATTAATACAATACGAGCAAAATTACTACAATATGAGCTGATACAACAAGAGCCTGACCGATACATGAGCAGAAACAAGGTTAAAACGGCAATGTCCTTCTCCTTTGCCGCGATAACCATAAACATACAAATATGTAGACGGAATATGAAAGGCAACATTGGGTGCGTTCAGGCAAGACACTGCTGGTACGCATTCGTGTAGCGCTACAGTAGCGGTGTCTTGCCGGAACGCACCCATTCTTCGTTATGCGTTTGCGGAGCGCGCTATTAGGCTGGATTCCCATGGCAGGTATTTACCGCGTAAAGGTATATCTAGACAAACTTGCATAGAAACGCATAGAAGAAACGGATTGGTCTATTTCCTTATGCACATGCATATGGACCAATCAATTCTCTTATGCGCTATGCAAGTTTGTCTGGATTGACCTTAAAGGCCATCACACACAAAATACATAGTTTAGCATAAACGTAGCATAAGACCGTTAAACCAATGAGCATCCAGTATAAAGTCGCCATATTAATTTACATTAGATGCTCATTGGTCCAGCTGTCTTATGCTATGCTTATGCAACTTACGCAATTTTGTGTGCGACGGCCTTAAGGCCTTAAGCGCATGCGCATATGGCTTCTGCCTTCTGCTTATGGCATTCGTATGTATTTGACCGGAAATGAATGTCCGGGAAAGAATCTACCATATGAAATCGTTTGTATTTCGTATGAAGACTTTTGAAGTGCAATTGAAAAAGTTTGTGAGTCATTCGTTTAATTGTAATTAATTAATTATTTTTACACCATGCATTTAACCGAAATAGATAAATTAATAAAAGTTTTTATACGGAATCGTTTGTATTTTGTATGAAGAATTATGAAGTGTGATTAAAAAGGTTTGTGAGTCACCCAGATAATTTTAATTAAATATTTATAAACTCGGTAATTAGCCGAAATATAAATTTTTAGTTATTCATGTTAAAAGAAGAAGGCGCTAGTGTTCCCGAAGGTCCGTCTGCAATCAGAATTAATATGAACGTTTAAAAAATTATTTTATACTGAAATAAATAAATATACAGGCTAATATCTGTAGCTATATAAGCGATAGTTGCTAATTAAGTTTGTAAAGATGTACCAGCTGTGCAGGGTGAAGAGCAGGTTATCTCAAACGCCACAACCCACAACCCAATTAAAAAAGACTTAAATGTCATTACCGCTGAGAAGTACTTCTTGCCATTTAAGTTAGCATGTCAGAGCAACCGAATTGTCCATTGCGTTCCACCTTGAATTTTTTTTACAGTTGTTTATTAGGATTGCCCTACTTTTAAATTGAGCGCTTTTTAATGTATTATTATTATTAAACTACCGATATCGATATATTATTAATAATTTAATATTAAAACTTGACAGAGTGACGTAAACTAATTCGCTCATAGTATTATAACAAAGTATTATGCGTTCAAATTCTCGAAAGCTAGCTTCTTTACTATGCTCTCTCTTTATGTCGATCGATTCAGATAAAACTCTCCGAAGTCTTTCTTTCTCTCGCGATATTCCTAGAGTAAAACTGTACAAAAACTCTACGAAAGTGGCGATATTTTTCACGGATCTGGTTTTGAGTCTCGGCTCTTGGGGAAGGTACGCATGTAGAAAGAGTACGCCAACACAGTTTATCCTGATAAAATGGTTATCAATCTCTATAAGTTCTTTATTGTTTACACATAAATTATAGAATATCTAAACGTTTCTTTTTTTTCGATGTTCTGTGAAATTGTACAATAGAGTTACAAATAAAGATAAAGCCACACTTTACGTATAATCTGATTCAGTTTTTGCTAATGTTACATAATAACGTGCCAAAGAACTAACAGTTAGACTATTTAAGAGGCTATTTAAGAATTTTAATTAAGATACTGAAAGCATAAAACTGTTCAGCTAGCTTTACACAAAGATATTGGTCTTCTTTAATAATCTGCAGCTGCACACCCTCATCGGTCTGTGGACCGGTGAAGCAACCGCAGATTGTCTCGACAATGCGCACAATCAGCAGCTTGTTAGGCCCGTTGAATCAGGCACATTGCCAGAGAGATGGCTATATGCGATTAACTTCTGCAGGCAGTCCAGTGCTATGTCACCACAATCCGTAGTGACTAGCTCTGACATGCTGATTCAAATGGCAAGAAGTACTTCTCAGCGGTAATAACATTTGAGTCGCTCAATTGGGCTGTGGCAGGGCGTTTGAGATAACCTCTTTACCCTGCACAGCTGGTACATCTTTGATCTCGTTACGGAGGTCCTCTGCAAGACAGAATATTAGTCACAAACTTAATTAGCAACTATCGCTTATAATTACAGGCTTATTAGTCTGTATATTTATTTATTTCACTATAAAATAATTTTTAAAACGCTTATATTAATTCTGATTGCAGACGGACCTTCGGGAACACTAGCGCCTTCTTCTTTTAACATAAATAACATAAAAATCTATATTTCAGCTAATTACCGAGTTTATAAATATTTAATTAAAATTATCTGGGTGACTCACAAACCTTTTTAATCACACTTCATAACTCTTCATACAAAATACAAACGATTCCGTATAAAAACTTTTATTAATTTATCTATTTCGGCTAAATGCATGGTGTAAAAATAATTAATTAATTACAATTAAACGAATGACTCACAAACCTTTTCAATTGCACTTCAAAAGTCTTCATACGAAATACAAACGATTTCATATGGTAGATTCTTTCCCGGACATTTATCTCCGGTCAAATACATACGAATGCTTATGGCTCCTGCAATTTTATGTGCTTCCACCTTTAGGGCCTAAGCAGAATGGCTGTCTTGGCAGTGTTTTATGCCTTAAGTCTTTGTCTTATGTAATGCACAATGCTGTACAGTCTTGCAAATGGACTTTAATGTATACTTAGCTTTTGTTAATAATGTACATAAAAATAGTTTCTTTAATTTATTCTTTGTATATATCCATTTAGAAGAAAAAAATCGTCAATTTATTTTGACAAATTTAATTCCATTTTGATATTGCATTTATTTATATATAATCTATAAACAAAATGGGTAAAAATGATAAATGATTATTTAAAACTCAAAAGGAAAATTCCTGTAAAACGTTTAGATTTTGAATATGTCCTTCGTTTAAAACATACGCAAATGGAAAATCTCAAGACATTGAAAGATAATGTTAACATAAATTATCTTTCACCAATAAAAATGCATGACAAGACCGATATCGAAGACGAAACTTTTTATCTGTTTGCAGAACAAACTGCAAATAAAAATAAAAAGGATAATTCCAGTCTGGATAGCACAGAAAACAAGCCACCTAAAAAAAAAGTTATTAATGGATAAATTTAATGTGTAAATATTACTTAATAATTGTGTTAATGTGTGTGTGTGTGTGTGTAAGTTGCTTTTATATATCTAATAAAAACATTATTTACAGATGGTCAAAAAGAAAGGACGTTTCAGAGCAGCTTAACATGCGACGTAAAGCTGACAGAACAAAGTTAAACGGCTGGGATTGCTGGGAATGCAGAGAAGTAATGCAATATTAACAGTAATTATATGAGATATGAATAAATAAAATAATATAAAAATAAATATAAATAAAGAAATAAAAATATTTTTTTCATAAAAAAGTAATTTATGATATTTGATTTCCAGTATTATAACAATTTGTCATTGTCAAAGAAAGAGTTACAAAAACGGAAGAATCAATGCTCGCGACATCGACGCAAATATGAGCGACCAAATACACCAGAAGGTATATTTTATTTTATTATCATTTTTTTATGTTATATATACATATATATAGAATAAACATTATCTTTTTAAAGGTTTTTGGAATCCGGAGTTTCCTGAGACATCAGGCACCTATTGACAGAATAAAAGGTGAAATGTGATAAGCCAAGTGATGGCTCGTATCATTTTGATTAGGTTGTTTTCACTGAGTATATACACATATTGTAGAACGCAAACAACATTACTATACTTCTAATGTACAAACCATATTAACATATATATATTCTTATATTTACAAATAGATATAGATCGGCCAAAACGCATCATTCAAGTCATCGAGTACCAAACGACGTTTTCGGATAAAAATCTAATAAAGCAAAGGAGGAGCACAACAACAGCTATACTATTGTATCAGGGATAATCGACGTCGACATCGAGGACATCAACAGGATGCTGGATGAGAACTCTACGCTTACAAATATTAATACACACACATGATACATCCATATACACAACACGCACATAACACACATACACACACAACCGCACGTAACACACAAACACTTCACCTTGCATCGGCGTTACGCTTCACAAATACAGACATACGCAAATACACATGTATACACATCGTCTATCACACACACACACACGCACGCACGCACGCACGCACGCACGCACGCACGCACGCACGCACGCACGCACGCACGCACGCACGCACGCACGCACGCACGCACGCACGCACGCACGCACGCACGCACGCACGCACGCACGCACGCACGCACGCACGCGCGCACGCACACACACACACACACACACACACAATGCACAAAATTTAACATTTTCTGCAAGTGCTGATGAAATATATATTAATAATACTTTGCTTAAGTTACAGAATGCCGCAAGATCCAGATCTATTAACAAGAAAACACGTTGCCATTACCGTGTGGTGAAAACGAGGGACATGGTATCCATTATTCACAAGAAGTCCCGAAATAAAATACAGACAAAAGCTACTTTTATACTTATATGTACAAAGATTTATAAAAAACAGATAAGTTTGTGAAAAGGATGTATACTTGTAAATAATATATACATATATATAAATTAAAGGAAATTAGAGGAGCCACTCGATCGCGTGAAGGCAGAGCTAAAGTAAGAATGCAATGTATATTAATATAAAACTTTTCTTTTTCTCCCGACTGCTGCCAACCTTCGGTTGGCGAAGACAAGAGAGTATGCGTTTCACGGAGGCCGAATCTTTGTTACCTTAGTTCTCGATAACTACAACATACTTTGATATGTGCTTCCGTATATAAGTTTCCTATTGATCAAGCAGGGTTTATAGCGTATAATTATCATCAATCGTTGTGTTATTCTCCCGACTGCTGCCAACCTTCGGTTGGCGAAGACAAGGGAGTATGCGTTTCACGGAGGCCGAATCTTTGTTACCTTAGTTCTCGATAACTACAACATACTTTGATATGTGCTTCCGTATATAAGTTTCTTATTGATCAAGCAGGGTTTATAGCGTATAATTATCATTAATTGTTGTGTTAATAAAAAAGCGAAAAAACGATACATTACATTTATATGTTCTCTTATTGGCTATCGACTGAGTTACAGAGGAAATTGATTAACCAATGACATGCATCCACATGAGGAATTTTAGTGAGATTCTAGTTGCCTCTATGGGCTTCGGCAGAACGTATAGCTTTTCTATTCATCGCTGCACGCTCATTGAATATCGCGCGGCGTGCACGATGTTATCGCGCGCGCTGGTCTGCTCTATTGCTCACATGTCATATTTGGCCGGTAGTTAGAGGTTAAGTTTGTTTATACAAATTTAATCTTTACAAAATTAAATAAAAATATAATAAATAGTGTGATAAACAGTAATACACTGCCTAATACAAGTTTGTTTATTGAATTATTTCCTCGGAAATACCATGTGGTATCAGGTATCTTATATATGTGTATACATACAGGGTGTCAAGTAATAATTAAGCGGATCACTGCTCGTGATGGGCAGCTAGAGCGGGTAAAACTGAATCAAAAAGTCTTACTGTTTTGTAAGTATTTCAATAATTAATAATACAATAATTAATAAAGATACGCAAATCAAGATGCGTTTGTGCGATTCGACGAGAAGGAGCAGTCAAATGTTTACGTTGCTATTAGGCCGCAACGAGACATTGGGAGGAACGCTAATGTTTATAACAAAAGTTATTAACTATACATAAGTGACACTCATTGTCATTATTGTTTATAAAGCACTCTTCTCATAATATTTTGCTATGCACATAGTAACGTAAACGTTGGGCTGCTCCTTCTCGGCAAATCGTGTGGATGCACACTGATTAATTCTCTTATCTTTATTAATTAATTTCTCATTAATTATTGAGAAACTTACAGTACGACAAAAGACGTTTAATTTGATTCAGTTTAATTCGCTCTTTCTGTCCACGAGAAGTGGTCCGCTTATTATTACCTAATACCCTATATATACATGGTTATATAATTGTGAATTTATTATATATATAAATAAAAATCATTAAAAATGTTGAAAAAATAGAGAAAATTACCTAAGTCATAATTAATCTCATACTATTGTGTATAAGATTTAGATTATGCCTAGTACCTATATTTTCAACTATTTATATGTATAGTGTAAAATATGTTTCTGCATAGCATAGAAATATATGTATTGCTTTTAAAAGTATAAAATAAATAAATAATTAAAATCTCGCAACAGAACAGCAAAAAAATAAGTAAACAAAAATTATAAAATAAACAAAAACCTAAAAATTGATTAGTAAAAAACAGATTTAAATAAAATCTCCGGAGCAGCAACAAAAAATTATAAAAAAAAGTTAAAAACAAAAACAAAAAATTAAACAAAAAATTTAAAAACAAAAAAATTTTAAAACAAAAACTTATAATAAAAATTTAAAAAAATTTAAAAACAAAAACTTATAATAAATAAATTTAATTAAAAAAATTAAAAACAAAACATAATTTAAATAAAAATTAGAAACAAAAAATTAAACAATAAAAAAATTGTTTAAAAAAAAAACTTGACTGCTGCCTAACTAGGTTAAATTAAATGCAAGGAGGAGAGTGCCACGCACCGCGGCGGTCACATTGACGTGTCCGCCGGACGAATATACGGAGTGTATGGCACTGGTCCGTCAGCGCATTGTGCTGGCGGACCTTGGCATCACTAAGACGCCGAACATCAGGCGCACTGCGACTGGGGGCATTAGTCTGGAGCTATCCGGCTAGGGTAGCTCCGAAAAAGCTGATGCCCTGGCCGCAAGGATGGCCGACGTCCTCGCGGGGAGAGAAGGAGTTAGGGTCGGTCGCCCCGTGACATCGGCCGACTTCCGCCTGACCAACTTCGAGGAGTCTGTTCTGGAGTGGGAGATCAGGCACGCGGTGGCGACAAACGGAGGGACACTACCGGTGGGCGTGCATGTTGGGCCCATACGTAAGGGGCCCAACGGTCTATGCACCGTCGTGGTGCGGTGCCCACTCGCCGCCGCCAATTCGGTTGCCTGTATGGGGCGTATAACGCTGGGGTGGTCCTCGGCTCGGGTAGCGATGCTGGAGAAAAAGCCTCTCCAGTGTTTCCGCTGCCTGGAGCTGGGACACACCAGGGCAACCTGCACCAGCGAGGTGGACCGCACCGGCATGTGCTACCGGTGCGGAGAGATGGGGCATCCTGCGCGTACCTGTCAGGCTCCCGTGAGGTGCACCGTGTGCGCCGGGAAAGGTCTCCCCCAGGACCACAGGGTCGGGGGTCCTGCGTGCACCGGATGCAGGAACAGGACTCGTCGCGCAAAGAAGGGAAAGAGCGGTCCGTCTCCCCCCCCCAACGCGCGACCCCCACGGCACTAAATCCAGGGCCAAAGTCAAAAGGAAGGCGCCGGCGGACCTCGAGGTAACGGGTTTCGAGGTCAGCCATGCGGGAAAGGTGGCGGGTCTAGCGGTCGGGGGGACGGGGACCCCGGAGCCCCCGAAACCGCAGAGGCAGCCGAGGGTCAGACTGGCCATCACATCGGCTGCAATTGCTGCGACGTCACCACCCGAGCGAATGGAGGTCGACCAGATCACCGACCTGACCAAGGAGGATGACTCAACTCCACCTTATTGCCCCCCTCCTGTAGACAAAGACCTCAGGGCGCTGCAGGAGGTAGAAAATACCGCCGGGGAACCTCCGCTCGAGATGGAGATTGAGGAGGGTGTCCCGCCTGGAGACACAGGGACGGGTGTGGACGTGACTGCGGGCAGCGCCACCCCGACAAACAAGGAGGAAGAGAAATCGGAGGGTCTTGTAGGCTACATCTAATGGCCCTCAAGATCCTCCAGGCCAATCTGAACCATGCCCGCGCGGCCCAGGACTTATTTTGCCAGGCTTTGGCCGAGCGCGGGTATGGTTTGGGTATCGTGGCGGAGCCGTATCGCGTGCCCCGCGACCACCCCTGTTGGTTTGGCGATAGGGGTGGCTCCGCTGCGATAACGATGAGGACAACGCCTACATCCCCCCCGTGCAATCTTAAATGTGCGGGGGAAGGTTTCGTGGCCGTGGAGTACGGGCCCCTCTGCGTGGTGGCAATTTATGCCCTTCCCAGCTGGACCCGTGCCAGGTATAGCCAGCTCCTCGCTGAGGTCGAGGGCTGCGTGCGGTCTTGCACGACTGGCCGGGTCTTGGTCGCGGGGGACTTCAATGCGAAGTCCGCATTATAGGGTTCTCCGCGAACCGACCGGAGGGGCGACGCCACCGAGCGGTGGGCGGCGGGTCTCGGCCTCTGTTTGGCAAACAGGGGCCGGGAGAACACGTGCGTGCGGTGGCGGGGGGGGGTCTATCGTGGATCTCACGTGGGCCACGCCCCTCGTCTCCCGCGACCTACACAATTGGCGGGTGATCTCCGATTTGGAGACCCTCTCGGATCACCAATATATCGAAATGGTCGGACTTGCTCACCCGCCGTCTGGCCGCTGGCAGAAGATTGCGCAGATGGGCCCTGAAGAAGATGGACACAGACCTGTTACAGGCTGCGATCCTGGCCCTCACGTGGGGCAAGGAGGAAACAGAATACGGGGGGGCGGAGGCCGACGTAGACGTTGATGAACTCGCTGGGGACATGGTCAAGCTAGTATCGCGTGCGTGCGACGTGGCCATGCCCCGGCTCAAGCCAATGCCCCCCCGAAGACAAGCGTATTGGTGGACCGAGGAACTGGCTGCTCTTAGGCGGTCCTCGGTCCGCGCCAAACGCCAATGGAGAAGAGCGCGTGCAGGAAGGAGCTCCTCGGCAGCGTAAACAAGGATCCATGGGGGCGTCCCTACAGGCTTGTACTAAGCAGGCTGAAGCCGTGGACGCCCCCGTTGACGGAGTCGCTGGCCCCCAAGTTCGTTAAACGGATAGTCCGCGAACTATTCCCCTCCGCGGACGGGGGGAGGTAAACTTTCCTCCCACCGCTCATTACGTATGGGAGGGGGCTTGGGAGGTCGGCGACGACGAGCTGTCGGGGGCCCTAAAGAGGGTCAGAAGAGGCAAAGCCCCTGGCCCCGACGGCATTCCGGGTCGCGCGTGGACCTTGGCCGCGGGGGGAATCGCCGGCGATATGAGGCGGGTATATACCGCCTGCTTGCGAGCCGGTCGGTTCCCCCGAGAATGGAAAATGGCCGGCCTGGTGCTCCTGCCAAAGCCGGGTAAGTCTCCGGACCAACCTGGCGCATACCGTCCCATATGCCTGCTGGACGAGGCAAAATATTCGAGCGAATAATTGCCGAACGCCTCGTCCAGCACCTGTCCCGGAAGGGAAAGGAAGGAATTTCGGATGACCAATTCGGCTTCCGTGCCGGGAGATCGACCATCGACGCAATAAAACGCGTCCTCTCTCGGACGGAGGCCGAAATCGCGGGGGGGAGGGTAGTTGCTGGCATCGGCTTCGATGTCAAGAATGCTTTCAACTCTCTCCCCTGGCCCGTGATTGGGGACGCTCTTAAGGCGTATGGCGTCCCCGATTATCTGACCATGGTCATCCGGGATTATTTTCGGGACAGGGGTCTAATATATACAGACCGGGACGGTGTTCTGAGGACCCGTCGGATTGAGTGCGGGGTCCCCCAAGGATCGGTGTTGGGGCCCCTGCTATGGATCGTCGGATGCGATCGGGTCCTCAGGACTCCCCTCCCCGCATGCTGTTGGCTTTCGGGATATGCTGACGATATATACCTGGGAGTCAATGGGGAGGGGTGGCGGGAGCTTTTCAGGTTGGCCAATGCGGCAGCCGAGAGCGTGGTGCGCTCGATCGAGGGACTGGGCCTGGAGGTGGCGCCCCCGAAAACCCAATTTACGGTTTTCTTCAACAAAAGGGAGAGGGGCCCACCTCCGGAAGGGCTCTGTCTCTCGATCAGAGGAATACGAGTCCCGACCACTCCGTGGATGAAATACCTCGGCGTGTGGCTGGACAGCAGTAGGAGCTTTGGCGAGCACGTGGCCCGTGTGGCCCCGAAAGCCGCGCAAACGGCAAATTGCCTGGCTCGGCTTATGCCGAACCTTGGCGGGGCAGGAGGGCACGTGCGTCGTCTCTACGTTGCGGTGGTCCACTCTGTGCTGCTTTACGCAGCACCGATATGGTGGGAGAAGGTGAGCCAAACGGCTCGCCTACGTGGGCGCCTGGCGGCGGTGCAGCGGGTCGTTGCGATCCGTGCCGCCAGGGCCTACCGGACCGTTTCGCACGTGGGGGCGACCGTCCTCGCCGGAATACCGCCCGCGCATCTCATCGCGAGGATGCACGCATCCGTGTACGAGAACATCGCGGCGATGCGCGGGCGCGGACAAGTCATCGTCCCAAGGGCGAGGGCGTTGC
Source organism: Temnothorax americanus (assembly GCF_048541705.1). Lineage (NCBI taxonomy): Eukaryota > Metazoa > Arthropoda > Insecta > Hymenoptera > Formicidae > Temnothorax > Temnothorax americanus. Next base: position 50,796 of record NW_027509234.1, read on the forward strand.
TAAGGCTCCAGGGTAGGGAGGCCCTCCTTCAATGGTGGTCCGACTGGTTGTCGGACCCCCGACAAGCCAGTTTCGGAAGGAGGACTGCGGAGGCTGTCCAGCCGGTACTCGCGGAGTGAGTGGAGGGCAGGAAGTATAGATACCTGGCCTTCCATGCGGTGCAGGTGCTGACCGGTCACGGTTGCTTCAACACTTACCTGCACCGCATCGGGAAGGAGCGCACCGCGCGCTGCTGCTACTGCCCGGAGGTGGCGGACACGGCGCAACACACGTTAGAGTTCTGCCCCTTCTGGGACGAACAGCGCCGTGTCCTCCGGGCAGCCATAGGAGAGGATCTCTCCCTTCCGGCCGTGGTGGCTGCGATTGTGCAGCCCGGCGACGGGGGGAGACGAAATGGAAGGCGTTCGCCAAAGTCTGTGACCAGGTGATGTCGCAGAAGGAGGCGGATGAGAGGGTAAGGAGGGGGCAGGTTTTTCCCTCCCACCTCCCCCCAAGAGAGTAGTGAGGAAAATGAGGTGGGCCCCTCCCCTGGTCCCGGGCCCTCCGACTTCTCGGCGGCGACGTAGATAGTGTCGTCGTCGCCACTGCCGCGGCGACGGGGGCAATCATGGGTCGCCGGCCTCCGACAAGGCGGCGTCCCGGGGCACCCGTTTTTTTTTTTTTTTTTTTTTCGAGGAGGGTGGTGCAAGCGACACGGGGGCGGACAATCCTCTCCTCGGAGAGGGTCCGCCCCCCTGCCACTCTTTTTTCGCTGCCGGGGCAGCCGGCGGAGGTGCGCGCCGGGGGTTTGGCTCGGACCGATACCCCACGGGGATCGGTCACATGCGCCGCCCCCGGCGCGCGAGGGCGGGAGGCTGCGGCCGCTTCGGCGACCGTGGCGTCCGCCTGCCCGCTTGCGGGCGCGGGGGACGGAGGTACCTCTTCCTTCTTCCGCTCAGGGGGCTGGCGAGAGGACTGGGAGAGCCTCTCGTCCGCTGCCGATAGGCAACTCCCGAAGGGGGGGTGGTGGATGAGGTGGTGGCATTCATCTACCACTTGTATAGGTTAGGAGGGCTTGCCCTGAAGGGCGACATACGGGGGGCCCACGGAAGTGATGCCTTCGGGTTTTCCCGGGGTCCCCTCCCATGGTCATAGCGAGGGTCACCGGTTGGTAGGTTTAGTGGGTAGGCGGCGGGACGGACCTCGGTCTGGCTCGTCGAATCCCACACTCCCTCTGTCCCGCCCAGGGGGCGGAGGGGTCTTCCCCTCTCAGGAGGGGTCACAGGGCATGGCCATCGCCGGGTCCGGTAAGGCTCACGGGTCTGCCGGTGCGGCGTTGGGCCTTCCCTGTGGTGGAAGATTCCCCCAACCAAAAAAAAAATTTAAAACAAAAATTTAAAAACAAAAACAATAAATATTTAAAAAAATTTAAAAACAAAAATTTATAAAGAAATTTAAAAACAAAAACTTATAATAAATAAATTTAATTAAAAAAATTAAAAACAAAACATAATTTAAATAAAAATTAGAAACAAAAAGTTAAACTAAAAAAATTTTTTTTTTTTTTTTTTCAAAACTCCCGACTGCTGTCTAACTAGGTTAAATTAAATGCAGAAAATAAAAATTAAAAATTAATTAGTAAATGAAAACTTATACAAAAAATTTAATAACTAAAATTTAAAAACAAAAAATTAATTTTAAAAAACAAAAAATCTAAAAACAAAAACATACAAAAATAAATTTAACCAAAAACAGGTTTAAAAATTAATTAGTAAATAATAAGTTAGAAAAAAAATTTAATAACTGCAATTTAAAAAAGTAAAAACAAAATTTAAAATTGTTAAAAACAAAAACTTATATACAAAAATTTAAAAACAAAAACTTATACATAAAATAAATTTAATCAAAAACAGGTTTAATAAACAATAAACGAAAATTTAATAAAAACTTCTAAAAGTTTAAAATAATATTAATTATAATATATTAATACAATTTTTTGACACACTATTAGAAAATATTATCTAACAAATATGATTGAAAATACATACAAATACTTGATTACTTACTACAAATTATTATTATTATTATTATTATATTATTATTCTAACTTTGTGTAATCTGTTTTCATAAAAATGAAAGGACTATTAAAACAGATGGATGCATTCGAAAATATGATACATATTTAAGAATTAATGAGGGCAAAATTGTTCTTACAGCATCGGCGAATAATCGTTGTGGTCGATATTTTTGAATGCGTCCGTCTGTTTTAATTATGATCATTTCGAATATCCAGCAGGCTTTTGCGGCGCGGAATGGCGATCCTGTTCGCATTTCAATATTTTTTTTAATAGTCCTTTCACTTTTATGAAAACAAAAAAATTACACAAAGTTAGAAAAAGAGAAGTTTCATATTAATATACATTTCATTTTTACTTCAGCTCTGCCTTTACGCGATCGAGTGGATCCTTTAATTTCCTGTAATTTATATATATGTATATATTATTTACAAATATACATCCTTTTGACAAACTTATCTGTTTTTTATAAATCTTTGTACATATAAGTATAAAAGTAGCTTTTACTACGCGAAGGTCGCGCGCCATACTAGCTTGCCGATACACGCATTGTCAAGCAGAGCACGACTATTTCCTTGTTTCTACAAGTATATAGAGAGTAGAAAGCATAAATCAGTACTCAAAGCCTCGGTACTACGAAGGTGGAGTCAATCACAAATGTAAGTGATAGAAATACAGCGGCTGAAAAGCTTAATAGCACAAAAGCGATCGACATAACCTCGCATGTCAAGCTGGACGAGTCCACTATACAAGGCCCACAAGGAAAGCCTCCAAATATTCCCGGGATAAGTAAAGCAGCAATAAAGAGGCTGCAAGAGCAGATAACAGGAAAACGCAAAGATAGGCGTCTTAACCCGATGCCGAATATCAACGCGTCTAGAATGAAAAAACCACGACAACACGAACGGACAGACAAAGAAAACGAGTCGCCCGAATATTCTCGCACCATGATGACGTCACAAATAGACGAATCAGACAAAAAAACGGAAGCCTCAATAAGGGAAACACACCGGAATACAATATCAAGGTGACGAACAAATTCTCACCATTAACCGACATCACAAATCAAATGGACACCGATTCAGAAGATCCTGAAAATATAATTAAGGAGCTGAAATCTCGTAATCAAACCCAGAATACTGATATAATCAGCATCTCACAGAGCTCGGATACAGACGGGCAGACGGAAGCTTCACAGCACACGCAAAATACACAGCCAGCACTCTCGGGCATTCAAAAACAGAATGAAGAAAGGAAAACCCTGTCCAGTAAGAAGAACCAAAGCAAAGAAGGGAAGCCACCGCCCCTATACTGTATCAAGACCCCAAGGATACAGAGCGACTTATAGTAAGCCAAATTAAAAACTCAGAACTTGTAATAAGACGCGTAAACGATAAAAAACATGTTCTACAAATGTACTCACTGACCGATTATCACCGAGCGAAAAAACTATTAGAATCAGTGCAGACGTGCTTCTATACGTTCACACCAAAAAAAGAAAAAATAATTTCAGTTATTCTAAAAGGTATAGATCACTCATATAATCCGCAAATAATTCTTGACGAGCTAAACGCATTAAACATAGAAGAAGTAAAGTTCCAAAAAGTAACGCCGTTTAAGACAAAAAAATCGGTCAATGAGAACATACCGCTACCGATGTTTATGGTACAGCTGGAGGCAGGAAATAAAGTACAAAAACTGTATAAAATTAATAGGATTTGTCACCATGTCGTAAAATGGGAAAAATTCCAACTGTAACCTGAGATATCGCTGCGTTAAATGCAACGAACCGCACTTGCCAGGAAAATGCCCGATTACCCCTGACAGCATAACCGATAGATCTAAATTGTTTTGCGCAAACTGTAATAGCCATGGCCACCCGGCATCTTATCGAGGATGCCCGGTGCTCCTAGATCTCAAAAGAAAAATGATAGAAAGAAAGGATGAAATTAAAGGAAAAAAAGATAAGAAACTATTAAGCATGACAAACTATGTAAAAAACAACGTTAGTTTTGCAGAAATATTCAGAGGCAGCTCAAGTCAGGAAGAGCCACAGTCAAAAAGAAGTCCATTAACTAATAGTTCACCTTCAGTAAAAATAAATGACATGCTAAAGGAATTCAAAACGCAAATATTAGCAATAATACAAAAACAACAAGAACAAATAAATAATATAACAACTTTAATAAAAAATACAGATAAAAAAATAAATTATGTGTTAAACATCATTGACAATGGATCTGTAAGAAATGGCTAATACAGATTACAGCAAAAAAATTATAATAAAATTGAAAATTATTTCAATTAATGTAAACTCTATTGTAACAAATCAGCGCAGGTCATCCCTAACAAATCTGGTAAAGGCAAAAAAACCCGACGTAGTTTTTCTCTCGGAAACAAAACTGAGAGCAAATCATGTAGTAAATTTCCAAAATTATAACATGATCAGGAATGACAGGAAGAATAGAATGGGTGGAGGAACGGCGATACTAATAAAAAGAAATATCCAATTCAAAAGAGTAAACATACAACTACAGCAATGTGAGTCACTCATTGAGTATACAATAATTAAAATAAAAATTAAAGCCAACACACATATAATATTAATTGCAGTCTATGCACCATGCGGAACCCAAAAGGAATTCATCCCGGAACTGGACCTACTATTTAAAAAACTCCAGCTAGAAAAAGATCAAATATATTACGTAATTGCAGGTGATCTAAACGCTAAACATACTAGTTGGTCAAATTCAGAGAATAATCCGCGAGGTATATCCCTCAACGGATGGATGAAAAACAACAAATTTAAATATAGAAGTAAATTGTATAGTACGCTAACACCCTCCTATCCATTCGGTGAGTCATTCCTAGATATCATCATTGCAGATGTAAGGTTAGACTTTGAAAACGCGGTGGATGATTTTAAATTAAACTGTATTCCTTACGATAGCGATCATAATGCTATAATTGCTAAGATATCACTACAGTCAGATACACAGATACCCCTCAAAAACGACACACAACAACACATATATAACTATAAAAAGGCCGATTGGGATAAATTTCGCGAAGCATGCAAACAAAATTATAATTGTAACATTACTAACACCAGAAATCTATCGATAGAAGAGACTATACTATACTTAAAAGAAATAGACAACATAATTAAAAAAGCAATGACAATAGCAATTCCAAAAGTCAAAGCTAAGGACGGCGTAAACGTTTACATTAACAAAAACATTAAAAACCTACAAAAATTTAAGAGCCACATCCTAACACAAATACATAGAAAACAAAGAGACTGGACAGAGGACAATAACAATATAATTAAAATGTTAAAGGAATTACTACAAGTAGTACGCAGCCGATTAAAAATAGAATTCGCGAGCTCGGTTAACAAATACTGGGAAGAAAAAATTAAAAATATACCAATTAACAACTCCGCAGATATGTTCCCCCAAATAAATTCAATATTTCGCAAAAAAGGTAAAGTAGAAATAGGAAACTTAAAAATAACATGCAATAAAACACACATTTTAAACGACTATAATGTTAAGATAGATAACTTAATAACAAACGAAAACGACGAATTATTTGTAAACAATGACGAAGATAAACTAAATGTAATCGGGGCTTTTTTAGCTAACGTTAATAATGAAAATAAAACAGAAAACAATCGTTTTTCGGAACCTCTGTGAAGTTAGCACCCCATCTTTAAAAAAATCATTTTTTTCTTTAAGTTCTGAATGCACCCCGAAGAGTTCTAGAGTTCCTTGTCAATTTTAGAAATAGTTCCGGCGAATAAAGCTAAAAAAAACCGTTGATTAATCTTGGGGGTGCTAACTTCACAAAATGAAATCCCTAAATCAGCGATAACAATAAAAGTATTAAAAATATTTAATTTTGCCATTAGGATTTCTTTTAGAACTCTTAAGGTGCTACCCAGAACTCTCAACAGAACTCCCAGAATTTAAAAAAATATTTTTCTTATTTTCCTTAAAAACGGAATATATCGAAAACTTTTTATATATCGGTCGTAGCGCCTCGAACATTAATAGTTTTTGGTAGAACTCGTGAGGTGCTACCCAGAACTCTCATAAAATTGCCCGGTTTACGAAAAAAAAAATGTTATCCTTCGGAACTTAGAAATTTTTCGACCTGACATACGAAAAATCGCGAGAACTTTTTATATATCGGTCGTAGCGCTTCGAGCATTAATAGTTTTTGGTAGAACTCGTGAGGTGCTACCCAGAACTTGGATAAAATTGCCCGGTTTACAAAACAAAAATTTTATCCTTCGGAACTTAGAAATTTTTTGACCCGACATACGAAAAATCGCAAGAACTTTTTATATATCGGTTGTAGCGCTTCGAGCCTTAATAGTTTTTGGTAGAACTCGTGAGGTGCTACCCAGAACTCAAAGCAGAATTCCCAAAATTTTAAAAAAAATTTTTTGATTATACGAAAAATCGCGAGATCTTTTTATATATCAAGGCAATTTTACAGAGTTCTGGGTAACACCTCACGAGTTCTACCAAAAACTATTAAGGCTCGAAACGCTACGACCGATATATAAAAAGTTCTCGCAATTTTTCACATGTCGGGTCGAAAAATTTCTAAGTTCCGAAAGATAAAATTTTTGTTTCGTAAACCGGGCAATTTTATCAGAGTTCTGGGTAGCACCTCACGAGTTCTACCAAAAACTATTAAGGCTCGAAGCGCTACGACCGATATATAAAAAGTTCTCGCGATTTTTCGTATGTCGGGTCGAAAAATTTCTAAGTTCCGAAAGATAAAATTTTTGTTTTGTAAACCGGGCAATTTTATCCGAGTTCTGGGTAGCACCTCACGAGTTCTACCAAAAACTATTAAGGCTCGAAGCGCTACGACCGATATATAAAAAGTTCTCGCGATTTTTCACATGTCGGGTCGAAAAATTTCTAAGTTCCGAAAGATAAAATTTTTGTTTCGTAAACCGGGCAATTTTATCAGAGTTCTGGGTAGCACCTCACGAGTTCTACCAAAAACTATTAAGGCTCGAAGCGCTACGACCGATATATAAAAAGTTCTCGCGATTTTTCGTATGTCGGGTCGAAAAATTTCTAAGTTCCGAAAGATAAAATTTTTGTTTTGTAAACCGGGCAATTTTATCCGAGTTCTGGGTAGCACCTCACGAGTTCTACCAAAAACTATTAAGGCTCGAAGCGCTACGACCGATATATAAAAAGTTCTCGCGATTTTTCACATGTCGGGTCGAAAAATTTCTAAGTTCCGAAGGATAAAATTTTTGTTTCGTAAACCGGGCAATTTTATCCGAGTTCTGGGTAGCACCTCACGAGTTCTACCAAAAACTATTAAGGCTCGAAGCGCTACGACCGATATATAAAAAGTTCTCGCGATTTTTCGTATGTCGGGTCGAAAAATTTCTAAGTTCCGAAGGATAAAATTTTTGTTTCATAAACCGGGCAATTTTATCCGAGTTCTGGGTAGCACTTCACGAGTTCTACCAAAAACTATTAAGGCTCGAAGCGCTACGACCGATATATAAAAAGTTCTCGCGATTTTTCGTATGTCGGGTCGAAAAATTTCTAAGTTCCGAAAGATAAAATTTTTGTTTTGTAAACCGGGCAATTTTATCCGAGTTCTGGGTAGCACCTCACGAGTTCTACCAAAAACTATTAAGGCTCGAAGCGCTACGACCGATATATAAAAAGTTCTCGCGATTTTTCGTATGTCGGGTCAAAAAATTTCTAAGTTCCGAAGGATAAAATTTTTGTTTCGTAAACCGGGCAATTTTATCCGAGTTCTGGGTAGCACCTCACGAGTTCTACCAAAAACTATTAAGGCTCGAAGCGCTACGATCGATATATAAAAAGTTCTCGCGATTTTTCGTATGTCGGGTCGAAAAATTTTTAAGTTCCGAAGGATAACATTTTTTTTTTCGTAAACCGGGCAATTTTATGAAAGTTCTGGGTAGCACCTCACGAGTTCTACCAAAAACTATTTATGTTCGAGGCGCTACGACCGATATATAAAAAGTTTTCGATATATTCCGTTTTTGAGTAAAATAAAAAAATATTTTTTTAAGTTCTGGGAGTTCTGTTGAGAGTTCTGGGTAGCACCTCAAGAGTTCTAAAAGAAATCCTAATGGCAAAATTAAATATTTTTAATACTTTTATTGTTATCGCTGATTTAGGGATTTCATTTTGTGAAGTTAGCACCCCCAAGATTAATCAACGGTTTTTTTTAGCTTTATTCGCCGAAACTATTTCTAAAATTGACAAGGAACTCTAGAACTCTTCGGGGTGCATTCAAAACTTAAAGAAAAAAATGATTTTTTTTAAAGATGGGGTGCTAACTTCACAGCGGAATATATTGAAAGTAAAGCGCGTGAATTCATAAACAACGTGAATGAGAAAAAAGACATTACGTTATGTACATTTAGCAAAAATAATCTGGCAGACAATCCGTCAATTACTGAAGGACCGCAAGGATATTTTACAAGTATAACATGGTTGAAAAAAAAATTTTAAAAACTTAACAACAAAAAGTCAACAGGCATAGACGGTATCCCGAATGTGGTCTTGAAACAGATACCACCACCCATGATTCAAATTTACGCAATACTCTTTAATAATCTACTAAATCACAGACATTTCCCAACGCACTGGAAAAAAGCAGCAGTAGTCCCCATATTAAAAAAAGACAAAGACGACACAAATCCAACAAATTATAGACCTATCAACTTACTACCAAATATTAGCAAAATATTTGAAATGGTAATAAATGACGCATTACTAGTTGAATGCAATAACAATAATATTTTTCCGGAAAACCAATTCGGCTTTAGAGCTAAACACTCGACAGTACACGCAATAAACAAACTAACATCAGATGTGTGTTGGGCATTGAACGGGAAAAAATGCGAGGGCGCGTGTTTAATAGATTTGGAAAAAGCGTTCGACTCTGTATGCATAAGCGGTTTAATAGTCATACTAATAAAAAAAGGATTTAAAATGCACATGATAGAAATGCTAATTAGCATGACAAAAGATAGATCCTTCATAGTACAATTAGGAACGAGCGTTTCATCCGCAAAATTTATAATACTAAATGGATTACAACAAGGAACGGTCAATGCGCCCATCCTTTTTAACATACACACATCTGATGTTCTAAAGCTTTTTGACATGACCAAAACATACCCGATCAAAGCAATAGCATTCGCTAATAATCTCATTATATACCACGAAGATTCTTGGCCGACCAGAATCCAATCTACTTTACAGGACAGATTTGAAAGAATCCACGCGTATTACACAAAGCCTGGAAACTAAAAATAAATATTAATAAGTGCGAAACAATTCTGTTTAAACAAAACCTCGATTACGCTAATAGAAATGTAAGGAAACACTACAAAACATTTGCGTTAAAAGGAAAGGGATTGGTATTAAACAGTGAAAAAACGAAGATAATGAGATGCAAAAAAGGGGGAGGAAGGTGGAAAAAGGTGAGTTGGAGGTGGAAGGGTAGGATAATAGAGGAGGTGAGAAAATTCTGCTACTTGGGATATGTAGTAAAATGTAATGGGAGGCAGGATGAACATGTAAAAGAGAGAACGAGGAGAGGGGCGGCGTTGCTGGGACAAGTATGGGGGATCGGAAAGAGGAGGTTTGGGGGGGATTGGGGTAGGAGAATATGGTTGTTTGATAAGTTGATACGGACGGTGATAAGTTACGGAGTGGAAATATGGGGGTGGAGGGAAAGAGGGGAAATAGAGAGATTACAGGAAAGATATTTAAGGTGGGTGTTGGGAGTGGAAAGATGTATACCGGGATATATGATTAGGGAGGAGTTACAAAGGGAGAAACTAAGATGAAGGGCGGTTATAAAAGCATGGGGGTATGAGAAAAAATTGGAGGAGGAAAAGGGAGGGGAGCTGGCAAGGGAGTGTTGGGAGGAGGTAAAGAGGAGGGCGAAAAGAGGGGTGAGCAGGGGGGGATGGGAGGAGGAGAGAAAAGAAGCGGCGGAGAGCAGGGGCTGGAAGATAGAGGAGGTGGAGGAGCTGAGGGAGGAGGGGATGTGGAGGGGGGAGGACGTGCTTGAGAGAGAAAAGAGAATGCAAAGAGAAGAGAGGTGGAAGGAGATAGGGGAAACAAAATTTAACAAGTGGTATGGCATGATAAAAGGGGAGGGAATACCGGAGTACTTAAAAAAGAACTGGGGAGAAAATAGGTGGCAGAGGGTGGTTAGATACAGGCTGGGGGGTGGTATGAGGGGGGTGAAACATTGGATGGCAGAGGAGAGAAGAGTGTGCAGAGTGTGTGGAGGGGGGGAGGAGACGTGGAAACATGTGTGGGAAGATTGTGCAGATTGGGGGGGAGGGAGATCATGGCAGGAAGCGGTGGGGAAGGTATTGGGGGAAGAAGGGGAGGGGGAGAGATGGCTGAGGAAATTAGAGAGAGTAAGGGAGGGAGGAGGTGACGGAGGGGTGTGGGAGGTAGGGGAGGGGAGGAGTGAATGAGAGAAAGAGGATGAGTGAGGAGTTTGTAAACGGAAACAGAAGTCCACAGAGATAGGGAACTTGCGAGCGTGTGTGTGTGTGTGTGTAAAGATAGGCAGGGCGATTAGTATGTAAGGTTAAATGTAAGATAGGCTAAGGTAGGTTAAGTGAATGTATGTAAAGGGTTGGGAACGTCCCTACAAAACGCCTTGCAACCCTGAGGGGAGTCAATAAATATATCTATCTATCTATCTAGTTACTATCTTAGTCATACCCATAAATGGGTTTTTTGCGTTGTTGTACTTTATGTTTGTAACTCTTCAATTTTATATTATGTTAAACCACAGTAATACGGTAGACCAGAGTTTTTTTTCTAACCATTTTTTGTCTGGTAACAATTAATATTGTAACAAGTAACAGATTCGTCCGCGGATCATCTATATATGTAATACAAAAGAATAAGGATAAACACCACTTACCTGAAAGTGCAATTCCCGAGAGAAGCTCAAATGAGCCCACAGCGAGATAATATAGAGAAAAAAAATGTAAATTTGTTTATTGGTTTAAGAACCCCGTTATGTAATTTTGGCACAATAAACATTATTAATAAATAAAATGAATAATAACTTTTACTACGCATTTTAATTATTCTTTTTTTTAGGTAATTTATTTCAAATACATCGATGGCTTCTATTTAAAGGAAGCCGTAAATCTATGTTTGAAGGAAAGGACTGACTGATGCTGTCGTTTACCTGGTAGGGCCGAGAGGAAGGGCCGCGATCCTTGTACAATAATGCTCGTCTGATTAGGGCAATATACGGTACAAATTTTTCCATTTTTACTAACACATATTTTAAATATTATGTTTCTGATGTATCTCACACTTTCTTCCAGAAACTGTATGCAGGAACCGGCACTTTCAGAACCCAACGCGATCTGAATTTCAAGTTCAGATGTGGGAGGCTGTGCGCATTGTAAAGGAGAGACATCGCAGCAAGATGCGTGAGAAGAGTCAACTGCAATTTTTGGAGCGACGAGAGGTCAAGAAAGAAAGACGACTTTGAAGAAACGATAAACGACTAAGAATTATATATTATTCTAAGGTAAAAATATCAATGCCCGGCCGAGTACCTAAAACTAGACATTCGTATTGTTTTTGCTTTTAAATACTAATATTTTAACTTTCAACATAAAATATGTATACACAAATTTAATGTATTTTATGTAGAAAGTTGAAATATTCTTAATTAAAAACGATATCGATTAGAATGTCTAGGTTTAGCTATGCGTTAACGACATGAGACACTTAGTTAGGTCCATTTTACAACATATCGCAAACGGCCCGTTGGTAATCACAAAGAATGGCAACGATTAGTTAAAAAGTGTTATTTTCGGTTGCTCTTGATAGTTATGATTGCCAAGAGAAAGTTTCCCAACTCTCGTTTGGTAACCGTAATTGTTAGCGCAACCGGAAATAACATTTTTTAACTAGCAGTTGTCATCCTTCGCGATTGGTGACGGAGTGTTTGTGACGTATTGTAGAATGACCCTGATATATAGTGTTTATCTTTTTTGGAAACTTTTATTTCTTTGCTATAAGCAACACAAATCAACACAATTATCATACTGTTCTTATTGCTCATTGGATATTGAACAAGAACAGAATGATACTTGTATCGATTTATGTCGCTAGCTGGAAAGCTCGTTCCCTTGTATAATTTACTTATATATTAACAATTAAAGTAATTTAAATCGACCGTAACTGGCAATATATAACGTCTTTACCGATATGAACATTACATCAACTGACCAAAACCTATGGTCGAAATTAATAATGTCTCGATGATGATCTGAAAATGTGCTGTGTGAATCCGACAAACCAAGTTGGCTCACAGTATTTCAATGTTCATATCGGTAAAGACGTTATATATTGCCAGTTACGGTCGATTTAAATTACTTTAATTGTTATTCTATTCACTGGCAAAATAAATTTATCATTCTGTTTATTACTTATATATTGTTTTCATGTGTATATTTTCTCCGCAGAAGCACGATTATATGGAAAACCAAAGAGCGAGGAGAGGAAAAGTAGGAGGAGAGAAAGAGGAGGAGGAGAGGAAGAAAAGAGGAGTTGAAGGGAGAAGGAGGAGAGAGACCAGTGTGGTCTCTGTCTGTGTCAACAGACGAAACGGCACTTTTCAGCGCCTATTTTTTAAACCGATAAAAACGTGGAAATTTCTCGTGTTCGCAATAAATAATCGGCCCTTTTTAGCGCCATTCGAATTATAATGCACGTCCTTCCGATTTCTAGTTTTATATTGTAATTTTCTATGTTTAGGTAAACTTGTGCCAAAGCCAAAGGGACATCTGAAGAGGAGCAGCAGTCCTCATCTCTCCATACGAAGACGACGTCGGGATGAGGATGTTGAGATAGCATATGTAACAAATGTCATTAATATATTACATATTACGGTAAAAATTGTTATCTTGTTAGAAGTAAACAAAAAATAATGTAGAAAGATAAGAAAAATTAAAATGTTTGTCAAGTAAGTATTGGTTGTGATAAATGATTTCACAAAAAAACAGTTGTAGAACCCAATTAGTGAGGAATAATTTATAAAGGTAAAGTTTTATTGTTCTTTTAAATTATTCTTTATTACTATCTTTCATTAATTGAGTGTTAATACAATTTTTCTTTGTGTATCCTTTATACTAACTTTATATACTTGAATAATATTATAATTTTTTCTCATTTTTTTATTATTTTATTTCTGACAAAATAACAATTTCATTTATGATAATTTGTTTCTGGTCTTTAAATTTCTTATCTGTACAATTTTAATTATAACAGCGTTCTACACACACATATACACACACACACACACACACACACACATTGAAACTTTGTAATATTAATTTTTGAGTTGTAATGTTTCATATGTATTTCATGTATTATAATATATAAAATATATTTTCCATTTTTTTTAAATTATTGTATTCTACATTTGCATTCCTTTCTCATAAAAAAACGCTTAATTAACAGTATAGATCAGGAATCATTTAAAGAGCTGATGCACGTCATTTAAACAGCTGATTATGGACAAAGTCTGCTCGGTTTTTGCTACCAATCTGTTATCAAGTCGTGCGCGCAGGCTCTGCTCGGTTTTTGCTGCCAATATGCTGCCAGGTTATGTATGCAGGCCCTATGCAGGCTCTGCGCGGTTTCTGCTGGCAATTTGTTTACATTGCCTGTCAGCAGGCTCTGTCGACAGATGGCTATGGTTTTGGTGTGGGATTCTGATCAAATTTGCTGCCAATCTGCGCGCATCCTGCTAACATTTTGCTATCTGGGTGATTATGATGCTTAAGTATGAGTCCCTTTTGATGCTTAAACTATAATTTCTATATATACATATGTAGAAATTACATATTACATATATATATATATATATATATACACACACACACATACACACTGTTATGCCATAACTTTTCTTTTTCTTTTCTTTATTGTATTTCATGGAATATTGTATTGTTTAATAAAGGACACGAATATCTTCGTGGTCGATTACATAAATTTGTCTTTTTTATTTTTACAGATACATTTTTTAGTTTTTAACATCTCAGTTATGTAATTTCACTTTTTAAAAAGTCTATTATACTATTGCATGAAAAAATGTTTTATACTAATTATTGAATTATTTCTTATTAATAGAAAACTCTTACAATAAACACGGAAACATGCATGTACGGAACATTGATGTGACGAAGTTAAGAAAATTGGTTTTACGTAAAATTAATCGACAGCTGGAGACAAATGGACGGCAAGCATTACAAAAGCTGAAGACTTGAAACTCAAATACGAGGTAATCTTATCACCATTTAATAGTACACAGTACTACTGTAAATTGTAAAATTAAAGTTATTTCTTTTTGCACAGAGACATATAAGCAATATTAAAAATTTTATTTCCGTTTTCTCTTCACAGATGAAACGATATATGAGGTGCCAGGTGACGATTATAGATATTTTTATTCGGATGACAGTAATGCCTGTGAAGAACTTCCATTCCACATTGTAAATTGGGATCTTCAAAACAGTCAGAATGTATCAACAGAGAAGTCTACCGAAGATATCTGCACGCTGTGTACTACAAATGCGCGAACACATATTTTTGTACTCTGTGGTCATCTCGCCTGTTGCATTGAATGTATCGAACGTTTGGAACATAAGTGATGTCCGATATGCAATACTACTTATGAAACTTGTCTTATAGTTAGAAAACCGTAAGAAGCTGTCTGCTTCTGAAATGTCTTAACATACACAAATTTCAGATATTTTAAATCTAGTGAAATTACGTAGCACGCATTATTAAGTTTTTCTTAAATCACTTTTTTCATTATTACTAGTACATAGCTATTGTAAAGAGAATGTCAAATATCCGAAAACGTCAAGTATTTTTCAATCTCACAAATTCAGTCTGTATTTATAATTAAATTTAGTCTTTGTACATATAAGTAAAAACTAATTTTCTAAATATTAGTGGAATTACTTTTTGAAAAAGGCCAAAAATTTTATATTCTTGATTCAATATATATTAAAGTGTAGATTCAGTTTATACAATAGAAAATATAAGTTTCCAAATTTTTCATACGTATCTTCAATTTTTTGAGACATGCAGTTAGGAAACTTGTAAAATACATGGCCCTTCTTCTTCTGCAATAACTTGAAAAAAATTATACTCTTAAATAGTGCGAATCAGGTCAAACACAAAAGCTTACTTATGCCATAACTTTTCTTTTTCTTTTCTTTAATATATTTTATAGAATATATATATATATATATATATATATATATATATATATATAAATTGTTTAATAAAAAACACACGCAAATACCTTTGTATGGTCGACTACATAGTTTTATTTTTTTATTTTTGTGGCAGCTAGCCACTTACGCTGGGGCGTCGCGTGCTCTTCGCAGAGGATATGCCGTAGCGTGAGAGGGATCGCCGAGTGAGCTGAGAAACAGATGTATTTAATAAATAGGTCGTTTATTCTATGTCCTATGATACAGATGTAGGTGTGTCAGTGTGCTGAAAAAGGCCCTGAAAAAGGCCGTTTGGGTTTTTCTCGTTGTGTGGCCCTGAAAAGGGCCGAATGGTCTCTTCTCCTCCTAGTCGCGGAGTCGCTCACGCCAGATGATGCTCGGCTGCGTCTTGGTTCTCCGGAAGGAGCTGAACTTCCGCCAAGCCGGCGGTGTCCCCGGTGGTGTGAGGGACTGCTCCGGTTCCTCAGTCTGTGTAGACTCCGATAAGAGTGCCGGTGGCTCCTCGGTCTGCGTTCCTTGTGAGGAGGTGATCTCCCACTCCGGGTTGGTCTGCACTTCCTGAGCGTCGCGTGGAGGCTGGTGTTGCACGCCTCGGTGAACACGCGCAGGCGGGATGGTCTGAGTCTCCTGGTGTACCCGCTCGGAGGGTGACGGTGGCAGAGGCGACAGGAGTGGAGGCACCGTCCACGATAGTCGAGGAGACGTGTAGCGCCGAACTCTTACGTCCCACGTTGAGATGAGCGCACGTGGAGGACGAGTCAGTCGCACCGGCGAGAGCTGGAACTGGACGAGCTTCCACGGTTGGCCTGGGCGGTAGTCCAGGGGCCGCTGAGGTTGTGGCGGTAGCGGCAGGCGAAGTGGCGTAGCTCGTCTCGGTGGTGGCGTAGCTTCGGCGGCGGCAAGGTGACGGCGAGATCGGTTACCAAAAAGTACTTCTCCTGGTCTTGGCTATGAGCCGAAGAGCAGTCGAAAGCTGTCTAGGCCGTCGCCGTGTGGCCTTTTATTCTTCCCTGTCGGGGAATGAAACGCGAGAAAGTCTGCCACCTGTCGGCGGCACTTTCGTATAGCTTCGCGGGCTATAGTCTGGCCCACGCGCTCGTCGCGTGATCGGTGGGCGCGCGCGCGCCGCGCGTACCATCTTGATTGTGCGGTCGGAAGACCGCCACAGTACCCCCCTGGTTGAAGGTGAGCCTGGGTTAGGCGAGGTTGAATCGGACCGGAGGCCTTGATGTTCTCCCGGCTCTGGTTTTGACCTCTGTGGTTGGTTGATCTTTTTGCTCTGCCTTCTCGTCTCCCTTGGCTGTTTGGCTGTGGCTGTCCTCCTCCAAGGTGTAGGCTGGTTTGATGCGATCTATTGACACATTGATAGTTCTACCATTAATTTTCAGTTTGAAGGTTTTTTCACCTCGGTTTACAACCTCGTATGGGCCGTCATACAGAGGTTGTAATGCCCCATGTGGTGCGTCATGCCTTAGGAACACTCTTGGCGTTGTTTGCATGTTTTTGAAGACAAAGTTAGACCTCTGACCATGACGTTTGATTTTCGGTTTTAGCCGATCTATCGTCTGCTTCAATCTCGTTATCAGGTCGTCTGTGTCTGCTTTACTTGTTGTCTCTTGCGTGCTTAGGAATTGTCCTGGTAAGCGGATTGATTCTCCAAACACTAGTTCCGCTGGTGTTGCGTTTAGGTCCTCCTTCCAAGCTGCCCTAATGCCCATTAGTACTACTGGTAATACTTCGGTCCAGTGTGTGGTTTCATAGCACTTCATAGCTGCCTTCATCTGTCGATGGAATCTCTCTACCATCCCGTTAGCTGCTGGGTGGTAGGCTGTTGTCCGGATGTGATTGGATCCAGTCAAGCGTGTTAATCTCCGGAAGAGGTCTGCTTCAAACTGGCATCCTTGGTCCGTTGTTATCCTGGTCGGAGTGCCGTATCTTGCTATCCATTCTCTAAATATGTGTTCGGCTACTGTTTCTGCCGTTATGTCGGGCACCGGGATTGCTTCTGGCCATC
Organism: Temnothorax americanus; assembly: GCF_048541705.1. Taxonomy (NCBI): domain Eukaryota; kingdom Metazoa; phylum Arthropoda; class Insecta; order Hymenoptera; family Formicidae; genus Temnothorax; species Temnothorax americanus. The sequence goes on from NW_027509234.1 coordinate 68,197, forward strand.
GTGTGAATCGGTCTATGATGGTCAGGCAATACTTGTATTCTTTCGACATCGGAAGAGGCCCCACCAGGTCGACGTCTAAAGTTCCCCACTGGCGAGTTGTTGTGTCGGGTAATCTTAGATTTCTGGCAATGGGTGCATGCCTGTGCCCACTGCTTGCAATCTCTCTGGATCCCCAGTCATACGTATCGCTCTGCTACCATCCTGGCCGTTGCCTTCGTTCCTGGGTGCGACAAGCCATGCAGGGATTGAAAGACCTGCTGTTTATATGGCTTTGTCACGTAAAGTCGGGCTGTTGGCGTGGACGTGTCGCATAGTATGGTCGTCTTGCTTCCTGGGACGGGAATCTCTGTGAGCCTAAGTGATTTGCTGTTTTCTTTTAGCTCTTTTGTTTCTGGTTCTTCCTTCTGTGATCTGGCCAGTGCTTCGAAGTCGATGGCCTGGTGTACTGCATCCACCCTCGATAATGCGTCGGCTACGACATTGTCTTTTCCTGACACATGTCGTATGTCCGTGGTGAACTGTGCGATATATTTGAGGTGTCGTGTCTGCCGTGGTGAGCTGCGTAGAAGATCCTAGTTAAGGGCGTATGTCAAAGGCTTGTGGTCGGTGTATACCACGAAATCCCTTCCTTCAAGCATGTGTCTGAAGTGTTTTATTGCCGTGTATATCCCTAGAAGCTCGCAATCGTACGGGCTGTACTTTGTCTGTGCGCGGTTGAGCTTCTTACTCAGGAACGCGAGTGGCTGCCATCCCTTGTCCGTTCTCTGCTGCATTACTGCTCCTATTGCCATCTCTGAGGCGTCTGTCGTAACTGCTAGTTCTGCTCTCGGGTCCGGATGTGCCAGTACGGTAGCTCGAGATAGGCTATCCTTGCAGCTCTGGAAAGCCTTCTCTGTTTCCGTTGTCCATGGGACTGGTATTTTGCCTTTCATCTGAGGCCCCTTGAGCATCTCGTTCAACAGGGCTTGATTCTTTGCTGCGCCTGGAATGAAACGGCGGTAAAAATTTGACGTGCCCAAGAATCGCCGTAGCTGCTTTATGTTCTGAGGTTTGGGGAATTTCCGGATTGCCTCTACTTTCTCTGGTACCCTCGGCTGATACCAGGTATCCCAGGAACTTTACTTGTTTCGCGCCGAATACGCATTTTGCCGGATTGACCTTTATTCCGTATTGATCTAATCTTTCGAACAATTGGCGTAGGTGGTCTCTGTGTTCTTCTTCCGTGTCGGATGCTACGATGATGTCGTCGATGTAGGCATAACAGAAGTTGAAGCCCCTCAGTATTTCGTCTATAAACCTCTGAAACGTCTGTGCTGCGTTGCGAAGTCCAAATGGCATGTAGAGGTACTCAAATAAGCCGAAGGGCGTAGTGATCGCCGTTTTTGGTATGTCGTCCGGGTTTACGGGTATTTGGTTGTATGCCCGTACAAGGTCCAATGTGCTGAAGATCCTCTTCCCGTGGAAAGTTTGCGCAAAATCTTCAATGTGAGGTACTGGGTACCCGTCGGCCTCTGTCCTTGCGTTTACTCCGCGGTAGTCTCCGCAGGCTCGCCATGTGCCGTTTCCTTTCGGTACCATGTGTAGTGGTGATGCCCACGGGCTTTTTGAAGGCCTTATTATTCCTTCTTGTAGCAGGAGATTGAACTCCGTTTTGGCCGCTTGGAGTTTGTCCGGAGCCAGTCGGCGTGGACGGCAGGCCTCTGGTTGACCTTTTGTTGTTTTAATGTGATGTGTAGTGCTATGCCTTCCTAGCTTGGCCTTGGTGCTGGGGTTCATGATTCCTGGATACTTGGCCAGGATATCATGATATCCCGTTTCTATCCTCAGTGTCTTTATTGATGTCAGTTTGCTCGTGCCAGTGGATCCGGGCGCCGCGAGTCCTGTCTGCCCGTCGATTAGCTTCTTATTTCTCACGTCCGGTAGCAGGTGATAGTATGACAAGAAGTCTGACCCGATTATCGGTACTGTTACTTCCGCGACGATGAATCGCCACGGGTGTGCTCTTCTCAATCCGAAATCTGGTTGTAGAGTGGTGAATCTATATGTTTCAATTGCGGATCCGTTCGCCGCAAAGAGTTGATAAACTCCTGCTTTTCTCTCTCCCTGAGTACTGATGTAGGGAAATACGCTGACGTCTGATCCGGTATCTATGAGGTATCTCTTCTGGGTCGTGCGGTCTGTGACGTACAGGCGGCGGGATCCGGGGTTGTTGTCATTGGCCGCCTTCAATGACTGCCCTCCTTGTTTTCCGCCTTGAATGTGCACGGTTGAGTACACTTCTGTGCCTCCGCTCCGAAACGGCGGTGATAGTAGCACACTCCGTCTCGGCGGGGTGTCGTGCTGCGTTGGCGGCTTCGGCTGCGATTTCTCTGGCAGTTTCTGCCTTGTGCTTGAATGGATTTGACCATCTTCTCCACTTGCAGAGTGAGCGCTGCTATTTGTTTGTTAAGCGCGTCCTATTGTGCTTCGTCTGTGTTTGCGGTTGTACTTGTGGGCGTTGGCGCGGTTGTCGCCAGGACGAGTGCTTTGCTATTGACCTCGTGTATTCGGTCAGCCTGGTCCGCTATACATCCTCTAGTCTATCTTCCGTTCGTGTAGCCAAGATAGCTTGTGTTTGTGGGGGTAGTCGCCCTAACCAGAGCGTTCGTAGGAGTTCGTTCGAGACGGTGGTCCCAGCTAGTGTCGATAAGTGCCGGAGAAACTGCGATGGCTTCCTTTCTCCTAGCTCCTCGTGCTCTAGTAGCTGTCTGATCCGTTGTCCCTGTGAGTCCGTGAGCCTTTGGATCAGCGCCATCTTGATTGCCTCGTATTTATGCTCTGCCGGGGGATGTGTGATGACATCTTTGATTTCCTTGGTTTGTTTTAGCTGGATCCGCGAGATGACGTATGCGTACTTGGCATCGTCTTCTTTGATCTCGCATAGGGCGAATTGTCCCTCTAGTTGTGCGAACCAAAGCTCGGGTTCTTCCGGCCAGAAAGGGGGAATTCGAATTGACACTCTCTTCGCGTTGAATTCCTCCATCTCTTTGTACTCGTCGTCGCTCTCTATCTCCACTGTGTGGTTCGCTCTTGACATTGGTCTTCCTCTCCGACGTCGGGGTCACCAATTTGTGGCCGCTAGCCACTTACGCTGGGGCGTCGCGTGCCCTTCGCAGAGGATATGCCGTAGCGTGAGAGGGATCGCCGAGTGAGCTGAGAGACAGATGTATGTAATAAATAGGTCGTTTATTTTATGTCTTATGATACAGATGTAGGTGTGTCAGTGTGCTGAATAAGGCCCTGAGAAGGGCCGTGGAGGCGGCCCTGAAAAGGGCCGTTTGGATTCTTCTCGTTGTGTGGCCCTGAAAAGGGCCGAATGGTCTCTTCTCCTCCTAGTCGCGGAGTCGTTCACGCCAGATAATGCTCGGCTGCGTCTTGGTTCTCCGGAAGGAGCTGAACTAGAATTAGCATTTAATATTCTGTATTTAGATATCGATTTTTACCTTTGTTATTTGTCCCTGACCTACACTTTTATTTATGGTACCGACTCTTGACTTGAGACTTCTTGCTGCGTGTTATACGGTTTCATATCGTTTGTTTGCGTCGAGGCGACAGAATCTCCGGATCGCTCTTAAATAATTTCTCACCATGCCTTTGTGTGGCACATACTATTGTTTTTTATATTCTCCAGACTACTGGGTAAGTTTTCTGAACTCGTGAACTTGTCTGGATTTTTGCATTTAATTTATTTTACAGACTTGGCTGTCGTAGTCGTAGGTTTCTGCAAATTTCCAAACAGCAAACTTGCTATGTATAAAGGAGAACGTTTATTCTAATTTGAACTACTGCTGAGGATGACTCGAATTAGAGTCGAAACGTACGGATTGTTTTATTGTGAATAAAATTGCTTTGAGACTACGCTTGAAGAACCGCGTGTGACCCTTACAGCCTTTTCCTTATTCATTGTAATTAAATACATAGATTTTACCTTTTGTGCAAGAGATACATGACCAAAGATAATTTGATAGTCTTCCTATGTATAGATACATAAGTATATGTATAAATGTATAATGCGCTGCCATGTGATATTATTTTTCTAACGTTTCGCCGTATACATTATACAAAACGATAAGTACACACATTTTATAAAAATGTTCAATAAAGATATAAATTGTAAAGAAACAAAAAAACGTGTTTTAATAAGAAACCATTATCATTACCATTTTACAATTATCATAGACTACGTTTATACAGCGATTTACAATCCAGTTTAGTATCTATCATATATCATCTGATCGATAAAATTTTTTGATTATAATGATTATTTGAATAACAGTCCATTTTGATATTTTAAACATTTGAATCAATCTTTTTTAATGTATATACACTAGAAATTGTGTGTAGTTTAACTATCAAGAAACAGAGGTTCATATATAAATGATCATTATGATTAAAAGAATACAATTTTGTGTAAATAAACTTTTAATTTATTTACGTCATTTATTGTTTATATATCTAATACATAATGTTGCTCTTTGTAGATTCTTGTTTTGACTGCTTGTGATGGACAATAAATGGCATTGTACAAACACGCTTTGAGAGTAAAGCCTCAATTTCCCAAAAAGTCAGGAAGATAAAAGATGATCGTTGATGTTTTCATAACATTTCACAGGATTCTAATAGCGGAGAAAATTATAATCAACTCTCGCTTAAAAGAATCTTGTGTTTTGTTAATGAATTCTTTTTTATTGCTCGATAACAGGCCTGCTGTGCAAATTGCTATAGATGCGTATGATATGCGGCTCTCAGTTCTCTTATACCTGAAATAGGCGTTTAAAAATGTTAATAAATAGTATTCAAATCTCATGAGTATACGTATTGCAGTATATACGTACGAATAGTTTATTAATTAGCAACTTACATGAAGGACACGGAAACAGCAATTTGTATTGTAAGTAAACTTCTTCCAACTCAGCACTGATGAAGATGCTGCACAAAACACCGTGATATGCTATCTATAACATAAATATGGAATATAATTCATCACTGAAAATATGGAATTTAATACTTCTTCGAATATTGCTAGGAATGTTATTGAACTGCATTCTTGTATTTTTACGAAATATAAAAATACACAATACTTACTGACATTGCATTCGACATAAAGCTCAAAGAAGCATGTTTTTGAAATAAAAATAAATTATTGCGCTGACACATTACGAGAGATTAGTAAATCTGTCAAAACGGTGGTATGCAAGGCAAACTTATACGGAACGATATAATATATTTATTAATAATTACATTATATTATTCTCCAGTTTTGCCTTACACTTCATTGCCGTTTCTCAGATGTATCCAATCATAACGTATGAATATTTAAGATACGCTTGATCTAACTGTGCGCGATTAAACGGTGCGCGATTGTACGGTGCGCAATTGTACGATGCGCGATTGTACGGTGCGCGATTGTAACGGTGCGCTATTGTAACGGTGCGTTATTGTAACGGTGCGCGATTGTAACGGTACACGATTGTAACAGTGCGCGATTGTAACGGTGCGCGATTGTACGGTGCGCGACTGTACGATGCTCAATTGTACATACGATGCGCAATTGTACGGTGCGCGATTGTACGGTGCGCGATTGTACGATGCGCGATTGTACGGTGCGCAAAAACCGTGTCCAATCCAACACACACACACACACACACACACACATACGTTCATTTATTTAAATAAATTAATAATATGTGTTGTGTCCAAAAGCAACGGTGTTCAATTGTACTGTGCGCCAATGAAATGTGTCCATACGAACTGTGCGCAATTGTACGGTGCGCGATTGTACGGTGCGCGATTGTACGGTGCGCGACGTTATGTGTCTAATAACACTGTGTGCAATTGCAACGTGCGCAATTGTACTGTGCGCCAGTGAACCTTTCCTGACCGGAATGGGCCAGAAGACATGGCAAAGTGATTTTGTTACACGACTATGCGCCGTCTCACGCAGCAAAACCAGTGAAAAACACCTTGAAATCGCTTAAATGGGACATCCTTCCGCACCCGCCGTACTCCCCAGACCTGGCGCCATCTGACTATCACCTGTTCGTATCAATGGGGCACGCGCTCGCAAAGCAGCACTTCAACAATTTCGAGGAAGTTGGAAAATGGCTCAACGAATGGTTTGCCGCAAAAGACAAGCAGTTTTTCTGGCATGGTATTCATAAATTACCTGAAAGATGGGCGAAATGTGTAGAAACCGATGGCCAATATTTTAAATTAAAAAAAATTAATTTTTCTTATAATTACGTGTTTTTATTTTTTTTACCAAAAAAACCGGAAAAAACTTATGCATACACCTGATAGATGTGTAGAGAAAGAACATTTTGGATTGCATTTGATGGAAAAATTATAGAAAGAAAACGATGGCCTACAGGTGCTAAAGATATTTATATATTATTTTTAGAAAAAGTGTTGATAAGAAATAATAATTTATACTAGCAACATAATATAGATGCATATTTTACATAAAAGCAATGTCCGGCAATGTATATATTATTAACTGTTGTAATGAACAGTTTATTTTATCCGGATTACAATATACAACGGTAGATTGTGTATAATAAAAACTTCGTAATACGTGCACACGTTACAATGTCTGTTTTTCGAGAGAGAGAAGCGAAAGGAGAAGGAAAACGGGAACTACGTAAGCGAGTGTTGCCAACTGGAAGAAACTAATCAAACTAAAAAACTAACACTCCCCCTCAATGCGAGCATACTTATAAAGCCATAATAAATTAATACTCCCCCTGCGACCCGTTTTCCTTCAGTCTCGCTAGTCGAAGGGGCGCTGTCGCAAATTAACTCGTAATAGCTGGTAACCCAACAGTACTCGCGACAGATTTCTCCCGACACATCAATCCTTATAGGCGCCAGGTGCGATTACGCGCACCACGTTTCATAATTTAATCTCCGATCTCAATATCCGCCACCCTGACTTGAGCTCAGGGCGTTGGTAACGTTCTTTCGAGGAGGAGCGAGGAGGGGCGTAGCGCAATCAACACAAATTAAACAGTATAGACCGGGAACCAGCGACAAAAAACGTGTATGATCGGCACCACGACGAAACTTTTTGGGATGATAGCCGGTGTCATGTGAAACACGAAAGTGCAAGTATGGCGGCCTGGAGGTGTCGCCTTTGCGCAGCGTAATTTTTTGAATGTGTTAAAAAAAACTGTGTTTTGGGGGAATAAGTACCAATTTAATTCTTGTTTTATATTATTTATTTGTGAGCAAAAGTACGCGGGCGGTATGCGCCATACCGCTGCCGCGTCGCAAACAGTCCGCCATACTGATAAGAACATGTCGTTTTTTTAATACGATGTTGAATTTTGTATACCAAGCTAATTTTTTGTGGAGAACTAGATTTTAATTTTTTATTAACGAATATGAATATGCCATACCGTTTCGGCGTCTTTGAGTACTCGCCATACTGACGCAAAGACGTCATTTTTTTTCACTAGTGCATGTATCTTAGGCATCAGTATGGCGGTTTATTTTTATAAAGATTACGCTAAAACGTGACAAGTGGTGCACCGCCATACTGATAGTGAGTACCTAAAGTGGTGCCATACTGAACAAAATTTTTTTTTTTACTAGTTTCATAATAATATTGGTAAGCGTATAGCTATAATTGGTAAGCGTTAGAAAATCGTTCGATAACACAGGTCGACACGCAAAATAATTCAAGCATCGGAATACGTACGTTTAAAGATATTTAAAATTTTATGTCCGCCATTTTATATATATTAAAAATTTTATGTCCGTTATATTTTAAATCCGCCATTTTGAATTTTTAAATTTCGACATTAGATTCGAAATCAGCGACCACAAAAACAGTAAATAGCAAAATTAAAATTCATAAGTAAGTGTGCCACTGTGCACGGCTATGTAAGTGCAAGTAGAATGCGCGCGCACTTGAAAAAGTTATGCTACATGAAAATTTATGATTGATTCGGGGCCTTTTCAATTTGATTCTTTTAGCTGAAAGTTCAAGCTTCAATTTAAGCCTAGTTAGAGACTTCTAGCATCTTAGCTTCACTTTCTACATGTCATCAAAAACGGGCAAAAAGAGGGTTTTTTGAGCCTTTGAATCCGTTTTTCTCAAAATCTCGAAGTGATGGGCAATTTTCGAGGCCAGATTCGTGTTCAGCGGTGAAAAATCTATAAGATAAGCCTATTCCGATGCTTGAATCAGAAAAAGTCATTTTTTGTCGACCAGTGTAATATGTTATGCGTTCGCGTAAATGAGTCACGGTTGGTCTCGCTCCGCATATACTTGGCGCGAGACACTACCGTGTCTCTTGATATTGATGAAAAAGTGAAGTAAGTAAATTTGCAAGTTTGCAAGACTAATCAAAAATGTTTTATTAAAAAAAATAAAATACAGTATTCAGTATATAATACAAAGGTTCTTTTAATCATCCTCATTAGATGTTTCGTCTCCATCACTTTCTGCATCTGACTCTACGTTGTAGTCAAATTTATCTAAATCCGTGGCTTCATTGATTTTACTGTCATCTAGTATTTCTTTCTCTTTATCAGAATCTTCATCTATGTCCTCGTCAGAGCTCAAAGTTTCTGTAAATTTAATGAATCAGTGATATTGATTTATGTAATTATTGAGTGAATGTCAAAGTAACAGTGTTAAGTATTATTTTAAACTTTAATTAACATTTTTTAATAGTTTTTCCAACGGTCTTTTTTTTAATTGTATAAAATGTAGGTACTGCCATCTAAGAGTTAATGTGACAATTCCAAATAATAAGAAAATATCTTTTTATATTTACTTTCGTCTTCAATTGATTGATCATTGTCCTGTTGCTCTGTCTCTTCATCGTTCAGATTTTCAATCACTATTTCATTGATTGTAGTTGGCATTGCTTTACCGTTGAACCAATGGAAACTGTAAGTACCTTCCGACAATTTCCAACCGTAACTATCAGGATTACCAAAAGTTGACGGAAACTGTAAATGTGCATTGCACCAAATGTTGCTAACGTACAGAACTCTCATCAACTGTTGAAATAATTTTGCTTTGCATGGTGGTATGAGAGTGGCATCAAAATTCTTTATGCTTTTTTCGAATGACTGATTACTGTTCTTCATACTGTATATATGATTTCAAAAATAGAGCCAATCTCATTTCATTCACGTCGTTTATATGCTGGTGTCCATAGAATCTACAAAAATTTACCATATTCTGTACCGAGTACTATCAAACTTGTTTTTTATGGCATATTATATGGGAAAAAACGTACCTGCAGACGAATTCCTCCAGCAAACTGAAGCTTTTCTCACGTTTTTTGAACATGTTGATGAAAGCGTCCTGATATTTCTTATTCGCTAGAAGTATTTGGAAAGGTTTCTTTTTCCCTTTGCGATAGAACGCTGGGGTATAATCGCATCCGGTTATTGCATGAAGGCCTGCCAAAAATCGGCACATTTTGTCGCCTAATTCATCATGTATTTTATTGACATTGATATATCTTTGTGTGTTTCCTGAAACATAGTAACGATTCAAAATTATTAACAGTTATAATAATGAGCAACAATTATTTACATACAGATTAGTGTTGACAACTTTGAATACCTGTGCCAAAATGCAACCAAATATGCAACTGGGTTTTCAAGTTACACATGTTTGCTAACATAATGACAAGCACATCTGTATCGGAGCATTGAATAACGACATTAGACTCTGATTGAACTTGACACAAATGGTAAATTATTTTTGTGTCGGCTTCTTCATGGCCGCAACAAGACAATTCTTCTTCAACTGTTCTTATGACATGTCTGTTTTCTACAATATATTTGTAGCATTTGTCAAAGTTAACATATACAATTTTTCGTCCTATTATGTCAACCGCATTATGTCGCTCATCCAGTGTTCGAGCAGAAACTTGACTAATGCCGTTTTGAACTTATCAGTTCGCAATTCAGAACTGAAATTGCTAGGTCTAACTTGCTCACTACCGTGTATCAAAAAATTGCTGGAGAAACTGTCTCTCAACGCACGCTCCGTTACCTTTATCGATGGTTCTCTATATTCGTCGAATGCAATTACTACTTCAGAAACGTGACCAGAACAAACTGTGGACAGATATTTTAATGACACATTCCCAAAAGTCGCTGGAACTTGCTTCATTGCGTGGAATAAGAAAAATCCATCAACAACTTTAATGTCGATCGATTGAGGCTCATCATGTACTTGTACTGTAGCCTCTAGTGTCGCAGTTAAAACAGCTTTATCTGTTTTATGGATGATCCTTTCGATGTGGCACATAGACAATGGTACAGGAGTCAGTGGATACGACAAAACCTGTAGAAAAATGTAATAGAAAACATAGATAACATTGACCAATGAATTTCCAAACTATTTCTAATGTCTTTATATTAAACAATACCTTTTCTATATCAATTTTCTTTTCAATTGATATTCCCAGAAGTCGTCCAAATAAATCCTTCTGTATCTTTACTTCTGTTACTTTATCGCCGACGCAAATCTTTCTTTTCTTTGCAACTGAAGTAAAGTTCTCTATCTGGGTTTTTTTATTTTATACGTCTGAAATGCATTTTCATTTGCAGCACAACTGTTGATCATATTTATCCGCATTTCATGTCCAGTTGATTCAACAGAAGTAAGAAATAGTTCGACTTCTTTGGGTGCAGCTTCGCCAATTGCTATATTATACAATAATTCCTCATTGAGACTCTCATCAAATGGATTCATCCTAACGTTCAGTCCACTTATGAATTCTGCAATCTGAATTCGATTTCTGTTTATTCTATCTTCCTTCAAGTCATTTGTTACGCTTTCAACGTTCGACAATCCCACCTGTTCCAGTAGGTTTGTACATATTTCAGCTCTAAGTGCAAAATCAACAGTCCACCTGTAAATTGTTGACAATAATTACACCGCGATCAAAATAAATTATGACATGAAAGTGATTAACAACAAATAAATTAAAAATTGCAATTAGTATTTTTCTTACGTAAGTGAAAACATGTACTCACCTCGTGCGCGCTTTGATTGAATTAGTGAAATGAGTAATTCCTGTCAATGTTCTGCCAGCATCTGCATTAATAGTCTGTTCTACCACCAAATCGGCGCCTTGTCTCGAAAAACTCTTGCTCGTTCGCTTAATGCCCAAATAGCCAGCTTTGAAGTCCTCAAAAAGATCTGGATGGGTTTTTGCTACCTTCATCAAGTTGTCACAATATTTGATGAGCCAACGAGCGTAGTTGATGTGGTTGAACGGAAAGAAGATATTGTTTATCTTTGGCAAAACGTATTTCATTAGCTCGAAGTCGCCGGTATGTATACTTCTGTTGAACGTCAAATAATGATCTATGAGGTTCACGTATATTGTGTAATATTGCGGTGTTTTCCCATGCAGACCCGCGAGCGTTTCTTCTTTGAAGGTGAGGTACTGTTCGATGAGCTGCCGCAGCTCTACATTGTCAATTGTATCGTCAACTAGTCCGTGAAACGGCAGCGTCTTTAAATACACAATTAAAGAATCGCGAATTTGCACATGCTTCTTTCTAAGGAAGAACTTGAAGTGTTCCATTTTCAAACTTAGCGACACCAGCACGTGCAGTCTCTTTGCTCGATTAAAATTTTTGGCAGACAAAAATCCTCCAACAGATCCTGCAGCTAGCAAACCACTTTCAACCATAACATTAGTCAGTCCGCAATTTTCTGTAAATGAGCCAACTGCTTTTAAATAAGACATTTCTATATGAAAAGGTCCGAGATGAATAAAAAGTCGATGAAAATCATCTTCGTGCATGGACTGCAACTGTATTGCCATTTTTGCAATTGCGAGGTCATAAGTAACTGATATATATTTTTGCTTGCACTCATCAGCAACTTGAATTGCTCGTTTCATGGTTTCCATAACAACGGATGGGTCTGTCGGGGACAAATTAATTGGCGGCAAGTACGACACTTTCTGTGTTTTGAAAGTATCATTTAACAATTTGGCATTAAAGCCGACCCACATTGGTGTCTTGATATTTAAGACATGAGAAATCATCCATGCGGCATCGATCATTTTCACTTCTTTCAAATTAGCTGGAGTAACGTTGCCATACAAGTCCACAGGCCGGAATTGTCCAACGTATTTTAATTTTTTCGTGATAGGCTCTACATCTGGCATTATTACATCAAACGTTTGTCGTCTTTTTCTTTGATTAGCTGCATCTTGGATTTCAATTTTTTGAGCATTTCCGTCGTTGTCTTCGCAAATGTCCTGGTAAATTATTCCAACTGTGTCGTGGAGTGTCTGCTTTCCAGTAGCAGTTTCGACGAATCTATCAAAGTTATTAAACGCAACGCCTGTATGCAAATCGCTTTTCAGCGTGATGTTATTTGAACACAGTAAGGATCTACTGATGCTGGTGTACGCGGCCTCGGTCTCTAATTCTTCGACAACACTGTACGAAACACAGTGCCCCAATTTGTTAATGATGTTCAAAACTTTTTTACTGCTTGTGAGGCTTTTCATAGCCATTCCAAGCACAATTTGTTTGGAAGGTTTTATTCTGCCTCTTGTCGTTGCATAAATGAGATCGGATGCTAACGATTTACTGCGTAATTCCGTTTCAGAGTTATTTTTTTTCCGATAATTATAACCTCTTAAAATTGTCTGATAAAAGGTTTTCAATAATGCAGGAATGTCACATTCCCCCGCAATCAGATGGTGGTTGTCATTTTGTTGGGAAGTTTGCGTTTGTCCATTTTAAGAATGAGTGTTCTCAAAGTAAGTGCTGTTCTGTGTATCTGACATTCCCTTTGCAATTCATCGAGGTTGTTGATTGTTGTATTATCATATGGAGCAACAATGGTTTTCCCATCGCTTTGATGAATAATATTAATTTTTTTTTTAAACGATTTCTGTGCAAGTATCTTCTTTTCTATGTGCCTTGTATAAAAAATATTTTTTACATTTATACCAAGTTTTTTATATTCGTCTATTAAGAAATCTGTAAATATATTTTTCAGAAGGGATAGAAAAAAACATTTTTGATTCTCAATTATATAATCTTGCACGAAAGCACACAACCTTTTAAAAGCGATGGCATAACAATTGCGCTTCTTGTGCCATTCGGAGCTTTTGTCTGTTAGAAGTAATTTACGAACGTGCAAACTGTACAATGCTCTACAGGGCCTGTGATACTGCACGACTATGTTTTTGGTGGCATGCTCGTCTATTCTGATTAAAAGAATAACGTCGTTGATTTTTGTGGCCAATTTTTTTAAAATATCTAATATTTTCTTGTCTTTCCTGACTTTGCTTAGTTGTACTTTTTTTCGTTTGTGAAATTTGGTTTGTTTGTTGCAAATTATACATATGCCATTTTCACAAACTTTATCTCGGTCTGTTTCTTCGTCTGCCCTTTCATTGTCAAAAACTTCTGAAGCCCTAATAAAAAAAAAAACAAGACAAGACTCAATCCGGCTATTTTCTTTTGCATTTTTTTTTATTTAAAAATTTGTGCCATAAAAATAACATGTGTACACAAAAAAACGTATTTTCATGTATGATAATAGTTTGGTATACTTATACTTTGTACATGTTACACTTATTCAACGTTTGAATCGTGAACAAATATTTGCTCATGAGAGCAAATGGATGATGGACTGGCTGCATTCTTTATGTTTGTCGAAGAACACGCTTCTATCTCAACCGATTTTGGTGCTGTTGCCGCATTATTCTCAGCATCTCCTTCAACAGTCTCAGAAGCTTGTGCCTCTGCATGTTCATGTTCGATACGCTCAGAAATTTGCAATTCTTCAAAACGTTCTTTGTGTTTCTTTCCAATGGCGTTAAAAGAACGATAACACGTCACGTGATAGCCAACGCGATCGTCAATTTCATCTGGCAGATTTTTATCTTTGTCTTTCAAATTGCACTTTTTACGTATCATCAAAGACAGTTTGCATTTTTTAAATATTTCTTGCTTAAACGAAGTAATGTTGCCATTGCTAGATTTAAAAATAAAACACACTTTTTCTTCGTCTGTACCACTGTTTTCGTCCATGATTAACGTCTATGAGTAACTTTGAAGCCGGAAGAACAACTGCTAGATTCGTAAGCCGACCGGTGCCGGATGACAGTTTTCTGTTTTTACTCCCACCCTCTCAGTCCGTAACAAATAACAAGCCGCCGAAATTATACGTTAATCATGGACGAAAACAATGGTACAGACAAAGAAAAAGTGTGTTTTATTTGTAAATCTAGCAATGGCAGCATTATTTCGTTTAACCTTTAGACCGCCAAAAAGCCTAAATATAGGCTCTACGTGTGAACTTTGTATATGTTATATATAAGATATAAGCACAACAATTTGAGGACTTTCTAAGAGGATTAAAGCTCATCAAATGCCGGCGGTCTAAAGGTTAAGCAAGAAATGTTTCCAAAATGCAAACTGTCTTTGATGATACGTAAAAAATGTAATTTAAAAGACAAAGATAAAAATTATATCACGTAAATTGTGTTATAAACGGACATTGCAACAACGTTTCGATTTAAAACTCTGCAGTCACACTTTTTACATATACACATTTACAAAAAAATCGGTATGGCACTGGTGCTTATTATACAGCCCACTTGTAAAAATTTTACTACTTTGCACTTTAATTTTACGCGTGAGAGACATCCAACCGGTATGGCACACATATATTTGTACTGTACACATTACAAACAATTTAAAAATAAATTTTGCGGTTGGTGCCTAAGATACATGCACTAGTGAAAAAAATGACGTCTTTGCGTCAGTATAGCGAGTACTCAGAGACGCCGAAACGGTATGGCATGTTCATATTCGTTGATAAACAATTAAAATTTTGTTCTCCACAAAAAATTAGCTTGGTATACGAAATCTGCCAAGGGAACGGGCTTGGAAAAATTAGCGGGGAAAGAAGACCCTGTTGAGCTTGACTCTAGTCTGGCACTGTAAGGAGACATGAGAGGTGTAGCATAAGTGGGAGATGGCAACATCGCCGGTGAAATACCACTACTTTCATCGTTTCCTTACTTACTCGGTTAGGCGGAGCGCGTGCCCCGAGGGTTTCGTGCCCCGGCGGTCACGGTGTTCTAGAGCCAAGCGTGTCAGAGTGGCGTGAGGCCTCGCGGCCGATCGCCGTTAATACTCCCGCGTGATCCGATTCGAGGACACTGCCAGGCGGGGAGTTTGACTGGGGCGGTACATCTGTCAAAGAATAACGCAGAATAACATCGCATTAAAAAAACGACATGTTCTTATCAGTATGGCGGACTGTTTGCGACGCGGCATCGGTATGGTGCATACTGCCCGCGTACTTTTGCTCACAAATAAATAATATAAAACAAGAATTAAATTGGTACTTATTCCCCCAAAACACAGTTTTTTTTAACACATTCAAAAAATTACGCTGCGCAAAGGCGACACCTCCAGGCCGCCATACTTGCACTTTCGTGTTTCACATGACACCGGCTATCGTCCCAAAAAGTTTCGTCGTGGTGCCGATCATACACGTTTTTTGTCGCTGGCTCCCGGTCTAGTACTGTAACAAAATATTTTTCAGAGAAATGATAAGCAGAATATGGTAGGAATTCAACGGTAGATCAAGTACATTTCCGATGTTAAGTATGAACGCGGTAACCGAATCGGCGGCTAATGCACGCGCGGAACACGTGGCGACTTTATGTCCGCGAGACTCCCCTTTCAAGCGGGCACGACGATGTCCGCCCGAACAACGGCGCAAATTACCCGCGAGGCTCCCGAGCGAGTCCGGCAATTCTGATCCGTATTAACGCGAATACACAATGGTCTCAATCCGTAGGAGTAATCTCGGTTCGCACTAAGCAAATACACGGTATCGTCAATCCAAAATACGCAACGATTCTCCCCGTCACGACGCTGCACGCTAAGCGCAAATGTACAGACAAACTCGAACGCGCAATACCATAAATCTGAGCACGCAACAATTCTCACAATCTCGACACACTACATTAATCCGAACATGCGGTGACTCTCATAAACACGGTACAATACATTCAACGCAAATTCACCAAAGCGCAACGCTACGTAACAATACGTCCGCGAGAATCCTCTTTGAGAGAGCGCGACGATACTTGCTCGCACGACACGACGCAAAATATCCGCGGGGCTCTCGGTGTGGACAACGCCTATGTCCACCGCAATATTAATATTCACGGATACGCAATATTCCCGGATACGCAACATGATACGATGAACGCGAGCGTGGACAACGCACCATGCCCAACGCAATACTTCCCGAAACACACCGCCCGCGCATCCACGACAAGTAACATGCACGAATACGCAACTCGATTCGATACACACGAATTGACGGTCGGCCGCGCGGTTTTCGAGGAGGGCCTGCCTATGAACTTTCCGAGTACGATCTCAGCCAGCCCCGCGGCAATCTGAATTAAATGCCACGATAATCTAACCGGCATCCGCAGCAACGGGAGCCGGTAACTACTTGCAGAGGTTAATCCGATGGATCTACACGGTAATCTACTCGATACTTGCATTCAATTGTACGGGGCCGCGGCCGAGATCGAGCCCTTAGTATCACTGCAGTACCGGAGTGGAGATCTTACAAAGTCGCTGCTCGCTGCTGCTCGGCGGCGTCGGGGCACTTCTCGAGAGATGACTCCTTGGCTGCGACTGATTTGACAGTAAGGAATGGTCAGTCCGGCGGGACCGCGCTGGGCCCCGCGCGCGCGCTTTCAGCCCATCGTTTTCGGCCCCGTCGATTGGTCGTGCGTGTCGCCCTGCTCGCGGCGCCGCTCGTAATGTCCGCCGTTTCCCGCGGTCCGTTTAATTTGCTGTTTTGTATGCGGGCCCATTGCAGCTTCAGCCTGGCTGGCCAGGCCGTGGCTGTGCGGCTCGGCCCATCGGCACCGCCGGAGGAGATGTCCGGGTCGTCTACCCGCGCTGCAGTCGCGGTGGTGCTGTGCGAGACTGTCCATGCGCCACCTCGGCGGGGGCCCCCGGCGACCCGCCCGTCGGCCAACCACTCCGCCTAACGTTTTCGAAACGCCCGTCCTTTTCTCGTTGCGACACTCCGGCCGTTACATCCTCATCGTTCTCGATCTCACGCTCCGGCACCGCCTGTTGTTCCTGTGAAATCTGACTAAAAGATAATTAGCGCGAGTTGACCCTCCCCTACTCGGGCCGAAACGCCATCCCCGACCTTCCCCTCGGCCGAGCTACTGTCTGGACGGAGGACGTGACTTTGTCACGTTACAACTCCCCTTTCCCAGACGAAAGCCGAGGGAATTTTGGCCCCGACAACCGCGATCACCACTCCGGCACCGGTCAACGCCACCATGTCACCATCAACGAAATCAATTATATTCTTTGCCCACTCGGAAAACTCTTACAGCCCGTCCCCGCCCGTACCATCCCGGGTCCCCGATACCAATCTCGAACCAAACCGAACGCCGACAATCGTCTCCCTAAAGGTCACAACTCTTCGCCGTCTCCGCCAGCGAAACGAGTATTTTCCCGCAGGTGGGAAGGGTACAGACAACACAGCAAACGTTCTTTCAATCACCCTTTATCCAGCAACAAAAAGTACATGGGGTGACTTGGGCACCGGCGACCCACCGGTAACTGGGAGACCAACGGAAACACGAAAAAAGAAAGAAAAAAAAAGGAAAAAACAAAGATCCTTTGTGGCAGGCGGCTATTTTCTAGCAGGTCGGCTACAGCTGGGGCTCCGTTTCTTTCAGGGGGTGGCCAGTCTTTCCGGAGCCTCTAGGAGCCCGGGGGACCTTTTTACTACAAGTTTTGCGAACCCGGAGTGCCCGAGCACAGCAGTACCGTAACCCACGGCAGTCCGTAAGGTTTGTCGTGGACCGGGGAGTTCTCCTCGGGGGACTCGCAAGGCAGACTATCTCTATAAACAACTGTCCGGCCGGTCGGGGCCGTGAGGAAAAAGCCTTTACTCTCCTAACCGACCTAAGGGAAGGAAAACCCTGACAGAAAACCGGGAGATCGGCTGCCCTGCTTAGGAACCCGGGTCTGGCTTTAGCCACCCGGACTCCAACAGCCAGTAAAAGTTGGCGGCCCTCACTTCAATCACCCGGTCGGCCGGGACCGATAAAGAGGAGTTTCTACTTCTCCTGCCGGCCTAGAAGAAAAACCTCGATAAAAAAACCACGGGGTGGGCCTGAATCGCCAGACCATTGCACACCGGTGCTCCGGCGGGTCGGGGGATTTGGGTCCGAAACGGGGGGAAGGCTCCCTCTTGCTCAGGCCGGTGCCCAGGCAGGGTAGAGGGTAGCCTTTGGGGTACTGGAACTTGGGGAGGGTTGTACTCCCCGTTCCTGAGGAGGACAGAGATGCCGTCTCTCTGAGGGAGCGGGAAGGGCCACCTCAATGCTTTCCTGACGCCATTCTCCGGTGGGAAGCGAGGTGGTCAACCCTCTTTCGGGCTGCTCCGGTACTTGGTGCCGGGGCAACCGAAGGAGAAGCCCACGTCGACGGCTTGCACACCACCATCGTGGACCCACGATGCCGTCGGTGTGGAGGGTCGTCCCGGGCCACTCAAACGTATTTCGAGGCCAGGGTCGGGGCGACCTGGGTGGGAGACCCGTCAAGCCGCTCGGACGTATCCCGAGGTCGGGGCCGGCGGGTCTAGCCACCGGACGTAATGACCGATGGTGAGTACAAGTGTCCGCTGGTGGCGTTGGCGGGGGGCGTTCGCTTGCTCCTCTCCGCGGCGGGGGCAGGGATCGAGCTTTGCTCGGCCGGGGCTGGGATCGAGCCTTGGCTTGGCCGGTTACTCTCGTCGTGTGCGTGGGGGGGGGGGCGACGTCCCCTCTGTTGGCTTCGATCGAGGGCGGTGCTTCAGGGGTCGGGGGCGGTCGCCGGGGTCTTTCCGGTGGGCATCCTCGATACGGGTACGGCGAACCCGAAATTCCCGAGCTTGGGCAGGCTGGGCTTGTGAGGCCAGGAAGCCAACCAGCCTAGGGAAAGGTCACCCTGAAAAGAAACCACCCCAGCATGAGGGCAATCAGCAAAAATGGTAAGGTCTATCAAGGATCGAAACTCCCTGGGAACGGAACCCAGGGCCCGGCAGGTGGAGGGTAGTAAAAGCGACGTCCCGGCTCTCCACAGGTCGTCAACATGCAACGGAAAACCCGACGAGTCAACTGTGAGCTCGGTAATACGGTAATACGATCACAGACAATGTAAGTAATAGAGGAGGAGAATCGAGCGTATCGAAGGGCTCCACGAGAAAGCTTGGGTGCCCAAAGAGCGCCCGCAATAGAGCCACTAAATTTTCACAGGGGGGCACACCTGTGATTAGCGCTCAGAAGCCAGACAAGAAGGAAGGTGACGGCGTTACTGTCCCTCCTCTTAGAAAGAAGGAAACGAAGATCTCCAGCAAGATCCTGGAGGAGTCTACGAAGGCACTGGAGAGGGCAGAGTTGACCGTGAGAGGATCGGAGACAGAGTCTTTGGACGCCACTTTATGTGACGCGGACTTTCTTAACGAGGACGAAGAAGACGCGGAAATGTCGGACATATTAAACCGTTCCGGCATTGGCACTGGCAAGCGAGGCAGGCCAGTCACCACGTGACTATGAAGTGAAGAAAGCCGTCCTTGCCAAGAGAGCGAGGAAAAGGGAGGAAAAAAGAATCCGCAATCTGGCAAACCCTATGGTGCCGGCGGAACTCTCAAGACGCAGAAAGATTAGGGAGATAGAAAAGATGGAAAAGCTAAAAATGGCTCCGACTGCCGACCTTCCTAGTCGCATAATAGAGGCTATACGTGGTGTAGACAAAGTCTGCACCAAGTCAAAAAGTTAAGGGAGCAAGACCAGAAGCAGTTAAATGAGTCCGCCGCAACTATCTCGGCGGCCATAACACATCTGACTGGTCGCATGGGCCAACAAGATCGACTGGCCATAGAAGTGGAAATGGAGAAGCTCCGCAACGAGATGTCGGCCCTCCGGGACGACAACACGAAGCTCAGGGAGATGATCGAGAAAACGATACCTCCCAGTAGATCGGAGCCAATAGACGTGGATGAGCCTAAAGACACCCCGCTCCCAGACTCGCCGGTGCGCGATATGCGAAGGTTGAGGAGAGGTGCTACGAAGGCATATGCAGAGTTCTTTATCCAACGAGAGAAAAGAGAGGAAGGCGGCCGAGGCAAACCGCCTCCAAATGCTCTCCGCAATGGAGGATAAAGGACTGTCAGAAGTGTCCAGGCCGAAGTTAGGCGGCAAGTCAAGGGTACTTGAAAAGGCCATTCCGCCCAAATCAATGGCACCTGAACACCCAGAGTCAAAGACACCCGAACACCGCGTGTCTAGGGAGCAGGCGATGGAAGAGAGGATAGCGAACACCCTTACGAAAAAGATCGAAGAGATGTTTGCCAAGTTTGCGGCTAGTATGGGCGCAAACATCAACGCCACTCCCAACGATGGTGGATCGACCCTGGCGGGGAATAAACAAGTACCTGCAGCCGGGAACACCCCTGCGGCACCGAACAAGGGGACGAGCACAAAGGGTAACGATAAGGGCCCTACGACAAGGAGTAGGAAGAAGGGTAAGGGCAATAAGTCCCAACCTGCTCCTACACCTGTCACACAAGTGAAAAGCGCCGCTACTGGCAGTAGAAACAGGACCAAAGGAAACGCGAACCCAGGTCCTGGTAATAGAAAGCCAGCCGAGAAAAGTACTCCAGAGACCTCCACCCAACCCAAGAACGCTGCCGATATTCTAGGTACGACGACATGGGCGACGGTTGTGAGGAAGGGAAGAAAGAGTACCGGCAGAAAGCAGCAGGCGACCGGTCAAGATAGAAATAGCGGTGTAACCCCCGCTAAGAAAGGTAAGCCGGCACTAACCGTCAATACAAAGGGTCCTAAAAAAACGAACGAGACGGCCAGGACTGGTAGAAAGAGACTGCCGCGCTGCGCGGCGGTGACCATTACCAGCCTGGAAAGAAAGTACGAAGAGTTTCTAAAGAAAGCCCGTAGCAAGATAAACCTAGCTGAGCTGGGAGTCACTACGGGCTTCAAGCCCAAAGGAGCTTAAACCGGGGCTCTCATAATAGAAATCCCCGGGAAAGATAGGGAAGCTATGGTTGATCTCTTGGGTGAACAGCTGTCGAAGCTGTTTAGAGGACGCCCCGGGGTCAAAGTCACTA
Source organism: Temnothorax americanus (assembly GCF_048541705.1). Taxonomy (NCBI): domain Eukaryota; kingdom Metazoa; phylum Arthropoda; class Insecta; order Hymenoptera; family Formicidae; genus Temnothorax; species Temnothorax americanus. The sequence goes on from NW_027509234.1 coordinate 89,420, forward strand.
GACCTATAAAAACCGGGGAGATTAGAGTCCTGGATTTGGAGGACTCCGTGACGGCCGAGAAATTGGCGGAGGTCGTTGCGGGGATCGGAAGGTGTACGCCGGACAGTATTCAGGTCGGTCCCATAAAGAAAGGAAATAACGGCTTGAATACGGATTGGGTGAAGTGCCCGTTCGTGGCACTAAATGCCGTCCGAGACGCGGGCGGCAGACTACGAATAGGGTGGTTTATCGCCCGACTGCAGGAGCTCGGACCAAGGCCTCTCTAGTGTTTTCGATGCCTGGAGGGAGGCCACGTCCGAGCCCAGTGCACAAGCTCAGTCGACCGCAGCTCGTTGTACTACAGATGCACCGAGCAGGGGCACTTAGCCCGAGAGTGCCAAGCGGTCCCTCGATGTCCGGTCTGCGCAAATCTTGGCAGACCTGCGGGACACCGAGCGGGAGGTAAATCTTGTACCTCTGCCAATACCAAAAACAAGGCAAAACCTCGCATGGCGGCAAGTACCAACCAACCTAAGCCCAAACTCTTCTCAAAAAAGGAGAGGAAGACATGGAGGTAGAGGAGGACAGGCCTTCAAAGACTACTCGACAGCTACCGAAAATAACCGGTATGGAGGTAGTAGAAAATTTCCTCCCGGGAACTAGCAAAAAGCAGCCGGTTAAGAGGACTGCCAATGTCTGTGGCAAGACGGAGGAAAGACCGCTCGCCCAAAGAAAGAAGAGAGACAAAGGGTAGAGGAAAGCAGAAAAAACTCAGTCGCCACCGCCACCCGTAGTCTCGCCCATACTTGCAATAACGCAGCACGGAGAGGAGCAGATTGGAGAAACAATGGTGCCGGACGAGGGGAAATACTCTCCGACACAAGTTATACCAGAACCGTCCAGCGAGATGGGACAAAATGAGATAGAACGGCAAAACACCGCACCGCCCACAGAGTGTAAAAGGGATGGAGAGAAAGAAGAGGCCTTCGGAGAGGACTTTTACTAATGCCCCCCAGAGGCTATTACAGGCCAACCTGAACCATTGTCGCGCTTCGCAGGACGTATTTTTACATACCATGGCGGAGCGCGGCTTTGGTTTAGGGGTGGCAGCAGAACCGTACTTCATACCGCCAAACCATTCATTGTGGGCGGGCAGCCGGGGCGGGAAAACTGCCATCACGTGGAGACCCACGGACGAACCCGTTGCCTGCTCCCGAATTGGGGCGGGTGACGGGTTCGTCATAGTCAAGTGGGACCGCATCTACGTAGCTGGAGTGTACATTTCCCCGGCAGTGGATGTGGCCGACTACGAGGTAATTTTGGAAGACCTTAGAGTCAACCTGATAAGGATTCTGCCCGAGCAAGTCTGGTGGCCGGGGACTTCAATGCCAAATCGGCATTGTGGGGTTCCCCGGCCACGGACAGGAAGAGCAAAATCCTCGAGGATTGGGCGGCGGGCCTGGGACTCACACTCCTTAATTTTGGAGGTGTTCAGACCTGCGTGAGGCAGCGGGGGGGTCTATAGTCGATCTGACTTGGGCAACTCCCTTTGTTGCGCGCAGAGTTCAAAGTTGGAGGGTGGCCGAGGAGGTCGAGACGTTGTCTGACCATTTATTTATAGAAATAAACCTCCCGGTCACCCCCCCCCCGGAGGTCCAGGCCCGCCGGAGAAAAGCAAAAGAGCGCTTTCCTCGATGAATGCTCCGTAAAATGTACGCGGATATATTTAGAGCCGCGATCCACACGGAGCTCTGGATGGACGACGTGTTGTCTAAATCTGACGACGTGGAGGGGGTCGCAAACAGGATCGGGGACATTATGGCGAACGCGTGCGACGCCAGCATGCCCCGGTCCAAGCCCTGGTCACGAAGGGCCGCGTATTGGTGGACGGAGAAGATTGCCGAGTTAAGGCGCTCCTCCGTCCGGGCCAGACGTCGTTGGCTGAGGGCCAGACGCGATCAGAGGCTCTATCCGCGTCAAATGGAGGAAGCAGGAGTAGACTACCGCTCCGCCAAGCGGGTCTACTCCTGGGAAATTAAGCAGGCTAAGGACAAGTTGTGGCAGGAACTCCTGCAGGTCCCGGACAGGGATCCGTAAGGGCGCCCTTATAGAATGGTCTTCAAAAAACTGAGGACCTGGGCGCCTCCCGCTACGGAAACCATGGCACCCAAATTTTTTGAAAAAGTGGTGGACGTCCTCTTTCCCGACGTAGAGTGGGAAGAGGATTTCGGGGTGAACATGGAAAAGATGCGCAAAGCCGCAAAGCAGCTGAAAGTTGAAAATGCTGGGCCTTAAGGTGGCTCCCCAGAAGACGCAAGTCGTCTTTTTCCACGACAAGTCGATGGGGAGTCCACCAGGGGCCCATATTATGGTGGCAGATACCCGTGTCTCCGAGGAGGCCCACATGAATGTGTTGGGCCTCTGGTTGGATGGCACCTGGAGTTTCGGCGAGCACTTTGCTCGCCTCACTCCCAGGGCTTTAGGCGTGGCAAATAGCCTCGCCAGGCTAATGCCCAATATGGGAGGGACGAGCGGCCGTGCACGCCGCGACATTTTACGGCGCCCCGATGTGGGTGTCCGCGATGGAGAGCTCGCGCCAAATAAAGGCGAAGCTCAACAGGGTGCAGCGGACTATCGCACTCCGAGTGTCACGTGCGTATCGCACGGTCTCGCATGCGGCGGCGACGACTTTGGCGGGTCTTCCCCCTTTGGAGCTTGCGGCTCGACAGTATGCTGAAGTGCATAGGCGTACCAGAGAGCTGCAAGCCCGGGAAGGACCGATAGACATCCCCAGGGCTTGTCGGCGAATAAGGCTCCAGGAGAAGACGACTCTGGTTGAGCGTTGGAAAGCTTGGCTAGCCAACGCCGAGTTTGGCCAGAGAACCGTAAACGCCATCCGACCCTGTCTGGCGGAATGGCTGGACAGTCGGAGATACGGAATATCGTATCATTCGGTGCAGGTGCTAACCGGACATGGTTGTTTCGGGAGGTACCTGCACCGAATAGGGAAAGAGGATACAACCAAATGTCATCACTGCGACGAGGAGGAGGACACAGCGCAGCACACACTAGAAGTGTGCCTCGCGTGGGCGAAACAGCGCCGTGTCCTCAGGGGTGAGGTTGAAAATGACCTCTCCTTTCCGGCCATAGTGGCGGCTATGGTCGGACATGAATAGAGGTGGCGGGCATTCCTGGCCTTTTGCGGCCAGGTAATGTCCGCCAAAGAGGAGGCGGAGAGGATTCGTAGAGGGGAGGTAGATCCTCCCCAATAACAACGGACCTCTCGCGTATAGAGATTCTCGGCAAAACGGGAATATTTTTTTCTTTTTTTTTTCTTTTCCAATTTCGCTGATCACCATCGGCTAACCGATGGCGAACTGCCGTACCAACCAGGCTTAGAGGTGCCGCACCTCTAGGTCCATCCCCTCCGACGAGAGGATCAAATCCGGAGGATGGGAAGTTCGGCGCTTCGGCGAGAGACCGAGCGTCGAACCCAAACTCCCAAAAACAGCGGGAGGAGTGGCGGGGTGGGTGGTGTCCACATCCCGCCACAAGATCTAGGCTTCACAAGCCATGAGCTATTATATAGCTCTAGGAGGAAGCCCAAAAATCATAAGGGCTTGGCGTTGGAGGGCGTTTTGAACGCAATTATAACAAGTCCCCGGGCGCTCTTCAATAACGCATCGAAGGACACCCGTGGAGTTTTAGTGGGTAGGCTACGGTGAGTGCAGGGTTCATTGCCGGGCTCCCGTAGAATCCCACACTCCCCTCGCTCCTTCCCCGAAGAGCGGGGGGTCTTTCCCCTCTAACACCAGAAGGAGCCGCTGGGGCACATACCGGACTGGGTCCGGGAACCTAGCGGTTGAAGATTTCTCCACGTATAAAAAAAATAAAAAGAAAAAAGCTGGGGCTCCGTTGGCGGTCCCTGGGGCCCCGCGGGTCGGTGTACGGCTGGGCTCGAAGGTAGGCCGGGGCGCAACGCCGGCATCCCCGGAGAGTAACGTCCGGCTCTCCGCACCCGTAGCAGAAGTCGTGCTGCCGGGGCAGAGGACAGTTTGCGTAGGTGTGTCCCCCGGAGGCACAATTCCAGCAGTCCGCCTGAACCGCGATATCCCGTCGCTCCGGGGTCCTGTCCTGTAGTTTCCGCTCCCTCTTCTCGGCTTCGAAGAGGCGATGGGCCTCGTTGGCCTGGCCTCACGCCCTACGTTTACCTTTGCGCGCGACCTCGACCTCCGTGCTGGCGACCTGGAGGCGGCTTTGTAATCGCGCCAGGTCCGCTCTGGCCTCCCGGAGGCTGTCTTCGAGCCGGGCTTGGTCCGCCATTGCCCTCTCTAGCCGCTCGCTCTCCCGCGTCCTTTCCGTCTGTGTCTTGACGTTCCTCCTCTCGACGCCCCAGTCCTGGGTCTCCGCGTCTTGCTGTCGGACCTCGCGTACCTCGGCCAGCGCCTCTGCCAGGTCAGCCCAGAGAAGTACGGGTTGAATTAGTCGACGAACCACCACACCCAGTGTTCGTCGTAAAACTGCTGCCAAATTATATAGGCCTGGAGGTTTGCCATTGCCTCGGCGCTCTCGGTATCTTATTTTTTTTCCGGTAACTTGAACTTTATACATCGGGGACAGAAAGGTGATACGGTTTTAGGTCCTGAACATGTACTTTTCCGACAGACGATTGGGCCGCTCTAATTCGTAGACGACCGGGGAGATCACTCGCCCGATCCGAAACGGTCCCTGGAATTTTGGTGCCAGTTTTGCCGCAATGTTCTGCGCGGCAGACGACAGTACATGCTGCCGTCTTAACACTAATTCGCCGACGCAAAACCGGCGCGACCGCCTACGTAAATTATACCTCGCGGCCTGCTGTTGGTTTGCCCGCTCTAAGTTCTCTGTCACCCACTCTCTAACCGCGCTCATCTCCGCCATTCGCCGTGACCACACCACCGGGTCTCCCTCTTCCGTCTCGGTAACGTTCTCGCGACTGTCGCGCAGTGTATCGGGCGGTAACAGCTCGCGTCCAAAATTCAAAAAGGTTGGGGAGGTACCCAACGAGGAATGGCACGCCGTATTATACGCAAACCGTAGCCGCAACAGATGCTTATCCCATTTCCTATGGTCCTTTTCGATGAAAGCGACAATCATCGTCTTCAACACCAACTGCCGGACTCGACTGTTCGGCCTTTGTTCGTTGGCACACGTCACACGATCTGACGTACTTCGATACGTCCTTAAACAAGTTCGGCCAATAATACGAAACGGCGATTCGATGGTAGGTTTTTTCAACGTCCAGGTGACCTGCTTGAGGGGCGTCGTGTGACTCGCGGAGGGCCTCCGCGCGGAGCTTCTGCGGTAGCACCAACTTCCACCAATCTAGGTCCTCCACGATATCTGAGATTACCAATTTCGGCCGCAAAAAATATAACCGCCCCTCCACTATTCTCTAATGCGCGAACCTCTTGGGATCGGTAGCTACTTCGTTGAATCGTTTACGGTACCAGGCATCAGATGTATCCTCATACTCCAGGATCTCTACCACGGCGCTCACGCTTACAGTCTTTTCTCCCTTCCCCTCATACATCCGCGACAGTGCGTCCGGCACGTGGTGCAGGGCTCCCTTTTGATATTCAACGGTGTAGTCATATTCTAGCAATTCAAAAGCCCATTGACCTGTAGGGTTTTTCAGGTTATGCAGCCATCGCAGGCTACTGTGATTCGTGACTACTGTAAATTTGTACCCCTCCAGATAAGGCCAAAATTTCTGGATGGCCCACACTACTGCCAGACACTCCTGCTTGGTAACCGAATGCTTTTTCTCAGGATCTGTCAACACACGACTCGCGTACGCGATCACCCGCTCCTCGCCCTCCAACTTCTGTGTTAGTACGGTCCCCAGCCCCACCGAACTCACGTCGGTTTGCAATATAAAGGGCTCGTCGAAATTTGGGTACGCGAGGATAGGCGCGGACATAAGATGCTCCCGAATGTAATCGAAGGCGCGAGACTGTTTAACTCCCCACTCCCAGCGCCTGTTTTTCTTTAAATGGCGGATTAGGGGTTTTCTAATGGAGGCAAACTGCGGTATAAATCGGCGGTACAACGAGGACATTCCTAAAAACCGGCGCAACTATCTGAGATTTCGCGGAGCCTGATACTTCAAAATGGGCTGTATTTTCTCCGGGTCGGTCGCTAGGCCCCCCTTTCCGACGATAAACCCTTAGTACTGTACCTGTGATCTGCAAAATTTGCATTTTTCGAAATTTATTGTCAGGTTTGCCGCCGCTATTTTGTTTAATACACGTTTCAACCATGTCATGTGCTCCTCAAACGTTTCGGTCGCGATAATTATATTGTCCAGATAGTTGAATGAGAACAGGTCCATTTCCGAACTTATTAGCGCATCGAGTAATCTTTGGAATGTAGCCGGCACGTTATGTAGTCCATATGGCATCCTACAGAAATGGAACAGTCCCATCCCGGGGACACTAAAAGCGGTGATTTCGCGACTCTCTCTGGATAACGGTATCTGGAAATACGCCTGACTCAGGTCGATAGTCGACATGTACTTCGTTTTCCGTAACTTGTTCGTAATGTCCTCCATATTCGGTATCGGACACGCGTCTTTCTTTGAGATCTCATTTACTCCGCGAAAGTCTATGCAAAATCTTGTAACGATGCGCCCCTTACGCCAAGGCATCGTCCCCGGCCACCACCCGCCGGATGCCGCCCGACCAATCCTCCGTCGGGCGAGGACCGGGCGCGGTGCGCCCACAATTTTTAATCTTTTAAAACGCATCGTGTGCGCGGGAAATCCGCCGCACCGGTGCCATCCCGCACGACGCCGACGAGCGCTGAAGCGAGCCAATCCTCGCCGAAGCGAACACGCGGGATCGCGCCGCTCCCACCACCGCACCGTCGCCTGACAATCGGCTTCCCTCCTGCCAAGCTCACCGCGCCGAGCGGTATACAAAGCCGGCGCGCTCGACGAAAAGACATTTCGTCTTTACCACGGCTTTCCGCTATCCCTGACGAAGCTACCTTCCGAATCCTAGGGCAACACGCACAACGAGGTCCAGAGTTTTGGTTCTCGACTGAGGGTTCTCAGAGTGTTCCCAAGCTCCCTGAACACTACCCCGACGGCCACGGCACCGTGGGGTCGAGCGTGCTCGGCCCCGCCGCGAGGGTTCTCGCGACCGTGATCCCGGGATTCCGCCATCCTTCCGTATGGAATATACCGCGTTCCGTATGTAATGTACCGCGTTCCGCTGTTGTCACCGGTATTAATTCGGTTCATATAGCCTAGCGCTTGCGTCCTGATACCTGTAGCCGTGTTCCGCATGTACTATACCGCGTTCCGTATGTAATATACCGCGTTCCGTTATTATCACATGTATTAATTCGGTTCATATAGCCGAGCGCCTGCGTCCGGATACTTGTAGCCGCGTTCCGTATGTCATATACCGCGTCCCGTATGTAATATAACGCGTTCCGTTATTATCCCCCGTATTAATTCGGTTCACATAGCCTAGCGCTTGCGTCCTGATACCTGTAACCGCGTTCCGTATGTACTATACCGCGTCCCGTATGTAATATACCGCGTCCCGTTATTATCACATGTATTAATTCGGTTCATATAGCCGAGCGCCTGCGTCCTGATACCTGTAGCCGCGTTCCGTATGTAATATACCGCGTCCCGTATGTAATATACCGCGTTCCGTCATTATCACCTGTGTTAATTCGGTTCATATAGCCTAGCCGCGCGTTCTGATATCTGTAGCCGCGTTCCGCATGTAATATACCGCGTCCAGCTTGCGTGTAATATCGAATCTTGAATAAAGTGCATGTTACTATCCCATGGCAAATTGATTACTGTCTCTGGGCCTCTCATCGAACTCCCGATCCCGTAAACCAGTCCGCGTTCGATAAAGACAGGCCGTTACAATCTATATTTGTCATTCGGCTTTTTGACCATAACTATGGGATTCGACTATTGGCTCGATGATGGCTCGATAATTCCGGCTTTTAACATCTTAGTTACCTCCGCGCGAATGGCCTTTTGCACTTTTGGCGACACTAAGTAGCACCGTTGCTTAATCGACGCGTGACCTTCTACGTCGATCTTATGTTCGGTTGTAGCCGGACGGAGGATTAAGATTAACCACACGTCTCGAAATTTTGAAATATCACGGTTGCCACTCGATTTTAACCTCGGCCTATCAAAATAGATACTTGGAATGAGGACAAACCTTTCGCTGACTTCGCTAATTCCCCTCTCTACGACTCTGTTTCAGCTTCCATCTGTCTCCGGATCGATCCTCTGGACCTTCGGACCTCTCTGCGCAAGGGACTTCCGTCTCTCCTGTTGACTGCCGCTTCGCTGGATCACCGCCACTGGGATTACGTCGATGGAGGATTTCGGACCGCCGACAGGTAAGTACATTCGGGATAGGTAAGTCTTTTCAGGTTTTCGTCGCTGGATTCTTGTAATATTTGTCACACGTATTTCGTTAACAATAGGTAAAATTTAATTTATTTTTTTCTTTCAGTTACGTTACATGGGCCGGAAATACCGCACACGGATATACGCGTTGTGCCCAACTATGTTGAGTTCGCTCGGTACGCGATGATTCAAGCGTACAATTCGAACTTGCGGGATTACGCACCGCTGAGCGGGATTGTTCTCGCTCTCGCTTGCCGTTCGCGAGTACCCCCAGGCTAAGTTCCCCAATTGCCCCTGTCTACAAGGAGCTAAAACTCTACGATGCTAGAGACGAGTTGGCTCGATGCGACCGTTCGCATCGCGAGCCGAGAGACGAATCCTCGACCGCTGGGCTCGTTTGCCCTGCCTCGCTTTGGTAGGGCTATCCCCACTACGCGCCTTGGCCAAACATCTGGACCTTCCGCTCGCCCGACGTCCATGAGATGCCCGACCGTCGGCGATCTCGACAACCGCAAGGCATCGCCGAGAGTAAAGTGGCCCTGACCACTCACGGAGACCTGGTACGCGTACAGATAGGGTCGGCGTCAAGATCCGGGGCGCGGTACCCGAGATACATAACCGTTGGCGATCTCGGTAACCGGAAGTCATCGCCGAAAACCGAACCCGGGAACAGGTTTACAGGTCCCCAGACAGAATCAGAGGGGATTGCCGTCGACGGCGAACAGCACCAGGTAGACCTGGACATCTTCTTCGAGAAGTTAGTCCGGATCCCGCAATTGTGACCCGGAAAGCGACGTGCGCGCGGGTCGGCGACGTAGTAACGTGCGGGGTAAAGGGAGTGAAAAACCACCACCCTGGGGAAGAGAGAGAACGTCATCCGTAAGACGAAGGGCGCGGAAATTTCCACCGCGAACATCTGGCGAACACCTGTCGCGGCGAAAGCGGTAAACACCTATTGTAACTGCGTAGCATGGAAAATTACCGAAAGAAAAAGCGGGCAATACGGCCGGAGTGGGGGTAAACTCCGAAAGTGGAGAGCCACAGCGAGACGCGGGACTCGAGGCCCCGCCCCGGATGCCAATGGTGCTGTTTTGCCCGCTGCCTGCGCGCCTGGTGGGGGACACGCACACAGCTGACGGAGCCGTGTACGTGTGCGCTGGGCGCTCGGCGGCGGCTCGGCCAGCTTCGGGCGGGTAGAAGAGTGCAGACATACACTCGGATGCCTCGTTCTTCCGCGAGTCGTAGCATAGCCATAGCCGATTCATCGAAAGTCGTATGCGTTAGCGCGTCGACTGACTTGGCTCGTCTATTACGTCTCGCGTATCTTTTCTGATGTTGTGATTTATGAATAAAATATATATATTATAACATTGCAGATGACAATAAAATATCCCTTCCCACACTAGGCGCGATACACTATCGTGTGTCTCTTAATTATTTAAAAGTAATGAAACTAACAACAAAAAATGTTAGTAAAATTTATTAATTACATAAATGATGTCTAATAAAATTATATTATCTTTATTCTGAAAATAAACTATATAAATTAAGTAAAGAAATAAAAAACAGAAAAAGCGTAAATAATAGAAATCCACTCTTGGCCAATATGTACGCTTTCTTCTAAAAAAATCTTGTTATTAATTTAGAAAAACGACTTCTGAATTCTTACATTTTTTAAAATAAAAATATATTACTATACATTATCAGCACACTGCGTAATTTATATTTTCTCTTTACCATATACGATTATATATTTTTAATCCATTTATTTTAATAAATGTAGGCTATTCGATAATGTCGACTGTATGCGTGGCGAGGTGGACAGGAAAACACAAGTATTTCTCTAATGCTCTATATAATATATTTGCTCTTTGTACACGTCTGAATGCTACGACACCACGAGCACTTCTGTTGTCACACACCAACCGCACGTAAGCGTGGCGCCCCGAGGCTCGCGCCACTCGGGAGCTGCCCTCTAGAAGGGCGGGAGCACGTCGCTCGTTCAAAGCCCAGCTTCTCATACTCCCTCTCTTTGTGCGAGCGATCCGTGTTCGTCTAATTTTCTTCTTTATCTGTAACATATCAAAAATCAGTTATCGAGTAAAATTGATCTCTAATTCTGTTCAAACTTTAAATTCATTATATTGTCTCTTAGATATGCAAATGCTTCTAAAGGTAAAGGTTTTGTCATAATGTCTGCCAAGTTCTCTTTGGTCTCAATCCATTCGACTTTCACCTTCCCTTGATCAACACACTGCCTGATAAAGTCTCCATGAGTGTCAGCCGTATGTTTTCTGTTTCCAGTTTCTTCTCTTTCTTCTAAGTTTTTCTTTATTTCTTCTAAGTTATCATCAAACATTTTAAGTTTGTGACTTCCATCCTTCTTAGTGCAGTTTCCTGCTGCTCTGTTATCACACCAGATTGTTGCAGGCAAGAATGTTTTTCCAACAACATATCTGAGCGATTTGTCTAATGAGATTACTTCTTGACAGGCTTCACTCATTGCTAGATACTCTGCTTGACAGGTAGAGAGTGTGACATATGTCTGTTTATGACTTCTCCATGCTATCACATCTCCAAATATTTTGATTATATATCCTCCAGTGGATGTAGAATCAATGCAATCTCTGAAACTAGCGTCTGTCAGCGACTCTAACTCATCTGTTTTACCTTTAAACATCAATCCTCTATTTGCAGTTCCTCTAAGATATCTGAAGACTATTTTTACATCTTGCCAGTCTTCTTCCGTGGGCTCTAATTGTCTTCTTGCTAAATAATTTACTGCAAAGGCTATATCAGGTCGTGTAGCATTTGCCAGATACATTAAGCTTCCTATAGCTTCTCTATAAGGTACTCTTTTAGTTTCTTCTCTAATACTCTTTTCTTCTAATTTTCTGTTTTTATTGCTCACTTTTCTGGTGACCATAGGAGTGTTCTGAGGCTTGCATTCATTCATATGAAACTTTTCTAATATGCTCTCAGTATATCGCGTCTGATGAATATACATACAACTTTCTTCTTTGTTTCGCTCTATTGTTATTCCCAGAAGGTTCTTTGGTTCCCCAAGATCCTTCGTCTCAAATGTTTCACTCAACTTCTTTTTGATTTCTTCTAATTTCTTCTGATCATTACTTGCAACCAACATATCGTCTACATAAAGTAATACGATCACTATTTTGCCTTCTTTCCTCCACGTGAACAGGCATGGCTCATGTAGGTCGTTCTCTAATCCAAGTTTCTTAGCCTCTTCTGAAAATCTCTTATTCCATCTTTTCGGACTTATCTTCAATCCGTATAAAGCCCTATTCAATCTATACACCTTAGTCTTCTTGGTGTTTTCATCCAGTTTTACTCCCTCTGGAATTTCCATATATATTTCATCTTTTTCTTCTAGAATTCCATTTAAAAACGCAGTCTTAACATCTAGCTGACTAGCGTATAAGTTATATTTATTTATTATTGCTAATATATAGATCTAACCAGTGACAATCTTGAAACCGGTGCATATGTCTCTTTTAGATCATACACATTTTTGTCTTTACATCCTCTTATCACCAGTCTCGCTTTATATCTGGTTGATCCATCTGCTTCTAATTTTTTCTTAAATACCCATCTTGAATCTATTATATTAGGTCGTCTTCCATCTAATTTCTCTAATGGTCTATTGACAAGTTCCCACACTTGATTAACATACATAGATTCAAGTTCCTCTTTGACTGCAATTTTCCAATTCTCTCTTTCGTTACTTGATATAGCTTCTTCATAAATAACAGGTTCTCTATTTAACGATGCCATAAGGCATTGATGTAATTCATCTTCATTCTCTATATTCCGTTGAGAATTTTTCACATTAATATAATTAGCAAAGCTAACATCTTCTATTTTTCTCCGCACATCAGTGTCTCCATTATCTTCTAGTTTTCTTTTAGTTTTACTTCTAGTCATTGGAGTTTCACTTTCTTTTCGTGCGTCCTTCTGCTTCTGTTCGTCTAGTTGTGTTGTTTGTTTTCTCGGTCTACCTCTTTTCCTTTTCTCAGGAATCTCTAGTTTTTGTTCTCCCTTTTCCTCATCCTCTACAAATTCTTTCATCCAATTTTTATCTAAGTCTTTTTCTTCTTCTATTTGACTGTTTTGATATACATTTTTATATGTTATCTTTTCATTAAATCTAATGTGTCGGGACTCTATAAATTTTCTTGTGCTTGGATGCCAAAGTATATATCCAGTGTCAGTATATCCTACCAACACATCTCTAATAGCTCTCTTGTCAAATTTCGACGTAGGCTTTGGTACTCTTGCATATCCAATGCATCCAAATTTCTTTATTTGCTCGAAATGACAACTTATTTCTGATGAGAACTTCTTCAAGGGGATCTCATACTCTATAGTCTTATGTGGAGATCTGTTGTACGCATGCACAGCAGCGTCAACTGCCAACTCCCACATACTCTTTGGTAATCCCGAGTCGAACATATATGTTCTTATTTTCTCTTGCATCGTTCTGTTGAACCTTTCTGCAACTCCGTTATGCTCTGGAGTATACGGTGGCGCGTAAATGGTTTCTATCTTTTCTCTATCCAGTACTTCTCTAAACGCACCTCCCGTGAACTCCTTGCCTTGATCTGACTTTACATAGCACAGTTTTTCTTCTTTTCCCAGTAGATTTCTGGCTTGTATGAGGTATTTCTCTAAAGCCTCTCCAGACTCGTCTTTCGTCTCTAGTGAGTATGCTTTCGCCAATCTAGAATAATCGTCTATTAAGGTTATTATAAACCTCTTTCGTCTTTAGTGAGTATGCTTTCGCCAATCTAGAATAATCGTCTATAAAGGTTATTATAAACCTCTTTCGTCCTGGATAAGATGTAGGTTTTATTGGACCCATGATATCCGTATGTATCACTTGTAGTGGTCTCTGTGCTCTGTTTCTGTTTTCTTTAAACGGCAATTTTGCCATCTTTGCCATTATACAGACTTCACACTCTAATATGAAGTTATCAAACTTAACTGTCTCTAATCTCTTTTCTACTTTTTGTAGCTGTCTTAAATAGTTTAACGACGCATGACCTAATCTAACATGCCATAACATCGCCTCATTTATTTTCTCTAATTTCTTTACTTTTTCAATTACTGAGCTTTCACACATTTCTTCTATATTTTTTAATGTTTGTATATCTTCTAACTTAATGACTTGATCGAGTTCAGCATTATTGTGTTCTATATTTTCGTTCACATTTGTGAGCTCTTCTTCATTCTCCCTCCCAATCGCAGAGCCAACATTGTCTCTTTCGTCTAATTCTCCCTCCGAAATTGATAATTCACTGGTCTGAATGTTTGCTTGCGATTGTTCAGGAAACTCACAATGTGGAACAATTTCTGCTCTACATCTATACACAGCACATTCTATACTTTCATTGTCCTCTATATTTTTGTTTTTAACCTCAAATTGCATAATCCAATTTGGTTTCTCATAAATTCCTTCGAAAACAATTTTATTTGTTAGTTTATTGTGAACTTTAAATACTTTATCATCTAAATAAATACTGAACCCTGCATCAGCCAGCTTTCTTATAGATAGAAAATTTTCGGATACTTCCTTTTATTATCTACTCTTTTTGTTCCTCTTTGCGCAAATCTACCCTTTTTCTTTATATTTTTATTAACGGTTTTATTTGTATACCTTTTTCCTCTAAATCTGTTCGTCTGGGCTCCGTCATTAGGACAGCTATCACCCTTGTGTCCTCTAATCTCCTGGCAGTAATAACAGACCCAGGCCTCTGATCCCGCTAGTGGGCAGTCCTTCGCCATGTGACCCAATTTGTTGCATAGGTAGCACTTTACTTCTTTGTGCTCTTCTGCGGTAGCCCTCTGCACTCTAACTTCTGGTTTCTCTAGTTTCTCTCTAACTTCACTCTTAGCCTCTGCCTCTAACTGCATCATGAAAGATTTTATTTCATCTACATTCATTTCTTTAAGATTAGTTTGTCTTTTAATTAAATCTACATTTCTCAGTTCCGGCACATTAATTGACACAGCTTGATACAGTGCAGATCTCATTTCTTGTTCTGTGAGAGGTACCGCATCTTCGCATGATTCATATTCTCTAATTATTGAATCAAAGCGTTCGCAAAAATCACTTACTTTTTCGTCTTTTCTCATTTTAATTTGATAGAGTTTAGTTCGTACCGATGTATGAGTAACGTTTACTTCACTCTTTTTATAACCTCTTAATTTCTTCAAAATTTCTTTTGGATCTTTTTCATGTAAAATCCTTTTATGATAATTTTCATCTAAATGATTGATTATTATATCTCTAACTAGACTTTTTCTCTTGGCAACTTTTAATTTGGAAAGATTTTCTGGACTATCAATGTTTGAATCTATTACATCTAATAACTCGTTATTCATCAATTCGGATTTTAAATAATCCATCCAAAGATCAAAGTTGGATTTTTGCGTCAGCTTATATTCTCTTCTAATATGCAACCTTTGACTGTTTAATTCTACCTCTAAAGCACTCTTAATTGTCTCTAAACTTCTATTTTTCTCGACTGAACAGACTGTTTCATCTAACTTTTTCTTTTTAGGCTCTACTTCTGATTCTTTAACCGTTTGTATACCGTTTTCTACTTTACTTTGCGTATTCTGTTTATTTACCTCTAAACGTCTAATCTTTAGTTTCTCTTTCTTTAAATTTACGTGGGCGACTTCTACCATATTTTCCATCATGGAGGTTGCTTGGGTCATAACCTTATCCAACATCTTTAATACCGAGTCCATTTTCTCAACCATCTTTTCTTGTTTCTCGTAAAGCATCTTTGTCCCTATAGGTAGTACAGGACGATTTTCAGCCCATTCTCTATTTACATCTATGTTTTCTATTATTTTTGGTTTGCCGCGTTTCGGGATTGCACCCTTTGCTTCAGTCTCCTTCTTGTTCTCTTTTTCTTCTAAACAAATTTTTTTTTTTTTTTAATTACTCTATCTCTGAATACACAAGTATATTATCCTTCTTGATTGTTTTATTTAAAAAAAATACTCTCTTACCTTCATCTTTACTCATCGTTTTATTGCTACCTCTTTCTTTCTCTATCACTGTGACCACGCTGCTGTCACTATCGTAGTCAACCAGTGAATCTTTGTTTTCTTCCTCATCCATCGGAAGATTTTTCGTCTTATCTTCTTCCATCCTCTAAATCGGGATTTAAATATCAATTGAACATTGGCATTCCTCTTTTGACAAGATAAACCAACATTCATATTGATCGATAATAATTTACAATTTCTATCACTAGATCTCTTTCAGCGATAAAAATTTAATGCTTATGAGGCTATATAGAACGCACTGCAATTCACAATAACCCCAAAGCGAGAAAACCACGCGCCTCTGCAGGGCTATCTGCACGCGCACACCACTGTCCGTTGCGATCTCCAGCACTGCTGAAAAGATCTATGGGAGCTCGGGTTGATCACGCACGCGCACGGGGCCCATACAAATTTACGCGGCCTCCCTGTACAGTAATCAAGCTACACCGCACAGCTAGTCATGCTCAATTACCGACCCGATACATGTCGATTTTGAAAATTTATTCCATACACATGCCTGTATATATATATATATATATATATATATATATATATATATGTGTGTGTGTTATGGCGTCGCATCGATGCTATGTTTTCCAATCGATCATGCGTCAGCGCGTGCTCGGCAACGCGTCCCTTGCGCCAAAATGGTGACTCACTTTTCACGATCGGACTTTCGCGCGCCAAAAAAATGACTCTTGCCGTTCACGATTGGACTTGCACAGGCACATCGCTTTTCCCGCCAGCTTGTTACCAAGCGGCATATATCTATCTCTTTCTATCTTACACATCTATCTCTAATTCTCACACATCTATCTCTTTATACATCTATCTCTTTATACATCTATCTCTTTATACATCTATCTCTTTATACATCTATCTCCTTATACATCTATCTCTAATTCTCTTATTGTCACTGTTGCCTCTATTTTTATCTCTCAAGAAGAAGGCAAAAACATCTATCTCCTTCTAACAGCATTTATCGAACGAACGTTCTTATATGCTGAAAATTCTCTCGTTTTGCTCGTCAGCAACGAGGAATATTATTCACTTACCCTCTAATCTTCTAGATTCTTCTAAATGCTTTTCGTCTTCTCGATGCCCTTCGCCGGCGTCTCACACACTTCACGTTACACGTTCGACTTTTGATGTTTTCGTGCTTCGTTCTTCACGCAGGGGAATCGTGCCCTGGGCCCATAACCTGTAGGCTATTCGATAATGTCGACTGTATGCGTGGCGAGGTGGACAGGAAAACACAAGTATTTCTCTAATGCTCTATATAATATATTTGCTCTTTGTACACGTCTGAATGCTACGACACCACGAGCACTTCTGTTGTCACACACCGACCGCACGTAAGCGTGGCGCCCCGAGGCTCGCGCCACTCGGGAACTGCCCTCTAGAAGGGCGGGAGCACGTCGCTCGTTCAAAGCCCAGCTTCTCATAATAAATATCTGTACATATTGTTGGAATACATTTACTGACTTAATATGACTCATAAAAATGTAAAATTAAACGATGACTTTCAATTTTTATTTTATATTTGCGGTTTATTATTAGTAATAAATTAATAAAGAAATGGAAAGTTTTAAAATATTTATTTTTTTTAGAATTATTTGATCTATATTTATAAAATGTGTAATATTAATGTCAGCAATAAATCGTATATTGGTTACCGCTTCTACATGACAATCAATATGAAAGATATTTTATGCTCGTAATCTTGCACTTTTTATTTATCAAAATATTTATCAAATTTTTTAATATATTATCAGCAATCTTTATAATCTATAAATGCATATTTTGGTGTAATAACATATTGGTCTTTTCATAATAATGTCTGAAAGCTGTACTTGGGATTATCTTAAAAATGAGAATTGACTATATTAAGACTGACCTAATTCAAATTTATATAATACCTCTACTTCACTATATCAATTATATGACGTTTTAAATTGACCTCTTCAATCGAATTATTATTTGTTCACTCTCAACATGCCTTGCGTTACCGTCTTATCTGTCGGTACATGCGGCTCGCTTCCTCCATCTATGGTGCGGAGCGATCTATGAGTCGATGCGCATTTGTTTAATTGCAAGTCGCAGAGGAACGTTTTGTTGTCTTGTTGATCGCTTGCACGTTCTGTAGCTCTTCTTCAGTTTCGCTTATTTTCACGGTATAAAACCCAATTTTCTAATATTTTCAATTTCTGTTTCTATTCTTTCACTTCTTTTCTTTATTTTTCTTCTTCTTTTCCTTTTATATTTTTGCATTTATTACTTTTCATTTTTCTTTGTTTTTTTCTTTTTCTTGCAATTTTTTCGCTATTTTCTTTATATCTTTGCTATTCTACTCTCTATTATATTTCTTATTCAAGATGGAAACGTGTGATGAAGTGAAGAAAAAACCAAAGCAAAAGTTTTCACAAGCTTGGCTTAGCGACGATCGCTATAAACTTTGGATACGCCAAGTGCCATCTGATAACACCCTTTTTTATTGCAACGTATGCAATAAAAACTTTTCGTGTTCATCACACGTTTCCAGGCATGCGGATTCTGCGTGTCATAAAAATAATATAAAAGAAAATGTTTCGTGTACTGAGAGATAATAAAAAGTTACAATATAAAAAAAGCAAGAACATTTAGGCCACAATGGCTCGACATAGACGATTTTAAATTCTGGTTACGCGAAGTACCAAACAACGCAAACGTATTTTTTTGCTTGATTTGTGACAGATCAATTTTCATTTCGACTGGTGGTCTATCACAAATATATCTACACGCAGAATCCGCAATGCACAGAAAAAATCTGAAAAAAGTCTTACAGAAACGAACAAATCGAACCCAGATTTAAATACGCAAACTGATAATCCGCTTTTGACGTTTGATGAGGAAGTAAAATCAGCGGAGATCCGAGTAACCTCATACATCATTGAAGCTAATATTCCGATTCAAGCTGCAAAAGGACTTGTCAAGCTTTGCCAAATCATAGGAGATAAACCTAAAGTCTTAAAAAACTTGCGTATAGGTCGAACGAAATGCTCAAAGATTATTTTGAATGTTTTGTGTCCGGTTGAAACAGAACGTGTAGTAAAACATATACAAAATAGTAAATTTTCTGTTTTTATTGACGAAACATCTGACATAACAAATGAAAAATGGATGACGTTTCTTGTTCGATATGTTGATCGCGAAACTTTAGATATTCGGTCACAATTAGTTATGTTAATTGATATTGATGCAAAAGATTGTAATGCAGAAAAGTTATTTAATGCATTTCAAACTGAAATGCATAAACTTCAGATTCCATTTTTAAATATTATTGCTCTGTGTCATGCGACAATGCGTCTGTTATGACAGGAAAATATTTATCTTTCAAAACAAAACTTGAATTAAAATGCAAAAAATTATTAACATTTTCATGTTCTTGCCATTGTTCTGCATTAGCTGCGCACGCTGCGTGCTCTAAAATGCCTAATAGCTGCAAAAAATTTCTGAGAAAAATTGCAAGTTATATTAACAACAGTCCAAAGCGTTCAGCTATTTTCAAAGAATTTTGCAAATGTTTTCAAGATACCAATCACAAAATTTTGAAGTTATGCGAAACTCGCTGGCTTTCGCGTTATTCATGTATTGACAGAGTTCTTGAGTCGTGGGATACATTTATTGTCTTTGATGCAAAATGTAGATACAAAAGCGTACTTCTTTTATTTCTAAAAAATATGTTTTAAATTTTTTAAATTTATTTAATGCTTTTTTCTAAGCTCATGAAACAAAGATTCATTTACTACAATCTAGATCCGTTAATTTCCTCGTGCAAATCTCTCAAAACTTTTTAAGGCCAGAATTATTAAGAAATGTGGTTGATACAAATATATTATTTTATGAAATAGAGAACCAGCTAATATAACTTTGGGAACAGAATGTGAAGAATATTGTTGTCAGTTAGTGGAACAAGGACATGCAGATGTTACAACTATTATTAGACAAAATTGTTTGCAGTTTTATATCACTGCTGCCGAGAAAATTAGAAAGAGATTACCTGTTAATAACGTATTTTTGTGTAAATTAAAAGAACTAGAAGAAAAGCTCTTTTCAGAGCATAGATGCATTTCAAGAAGACTCTTCATCTCTGCTCTTTTCAGAGCATAGATGCATTTCAAAAAAATGTATTTTGAAGAAAATTTAGTCTTCCTTCTCATCATTATGAAAAAGTATGGATTCAACGTTTAATCATCACTGGATTATGCAGAAGAATGGATTCCGTCAATTAAAGTGGACTGAATAACATTGGATTCAAGATATCAATGCGCACATGCAGATACATATATATACATATCCAAAATCCGATCAAGTGCATATTAGATCCAATGGTACTTTTTTCTTTATATAAAAATAATAATATAATAAATAAAATAAAATGTAAAGTTATCTTTAAAATTGCTTTACGATGTGGAGAAATGTAGAAAAATTTATAAATGTGTATTTCAAGAAAAAAGGAAGTACATTATTTTATAATTGCAAGGTTTTTGCAAAAAAATTTAATGTATTGAAATATAAATATTAAATTTATTACAATATATTTTACAAAATGTTAAAAATAGTCATTGATAAGGAGGAAAATAAATTATTATTTGACGAGGTATTCAACGTACGTTGAATGTAAGGACGTAACGTATGTGTATTTTATGTTAGTTTTTTAAGATAAAAAGGGCTTTTGAATAACAGTCCCTTAAAACGTTGTTTTTTTTAAATAGCTGTACATAATTTTGCCCACAAAGTTGTACTTTTAAGTACGACATTCCTTAAATAGAACGTTTTCCTTGGCAAAATCGAAAAACTTTTCCTATTTTAAATGCCCACTGTGTAAAAAATTTGGAAGAAAGATATATATTATTTTTTATTATATACATATATGCATATATGTGTATGTAATCCGTGGTTTATAAATTAAGTTTTATATCTGTTCTTTTTATAATAACATTATTTATATCTATTTTGATTTTATTATAACATATTTCTTTTATTAATTTCAAAAATTGGCTGTAGTTGTCGTAATAGTTTACATAATTTCGGAAATATGTTTACTATAAATCTGTTATCATTTTCAGTATTATATTAAGTAAAACATGTGCACTTTTTTTCCGATTTAACACTAGAAATACCAAAAGCTATTTTCGACCGTTTCTATTTTTTATTGTAAAAGTAGAAAATTTATATTGTAATAAAAAAAATTCATTGATTTATTCGGTCTTTAACATGATTAATGTAACATTACTTTTAAAAATTGAAACGGTAGAAAATTATTTGGTATTTCTAGTGTAAAGGTCACTTTAGACAATATATAATTCACGACAGAAGAATTATACAATTCTATTTGTTATGTTTTGTACTTTGTAATCTAAAAAACATTTGAAGATGTATACTTAATGTATGTATGTATACATATGTCTGTATATGTAAATATTTTTTTATATGTACCTCTAATTTTTTGAATGTTTGTTTATATATGCAATTTTGTCACAAACTGTCGTGAATTATAAATCGTGTAAAGTGACCTTAAAACTAATTCTCTTAATATCTTTTCTTTTTTTGTGTTCTGTCCTTTATATTCTTGTCTATTTTTTTATATCTATTTTATGTCTATCCTTCATACCTATTCTCTCTCTCTCTCTCTCTCTCTCTCTCTCTCTCTCTCTTTCTCTTTCTCTCTCTCTCTCTCTCTCTCTCTCTCTCTCTCTCTCTCTTTCTCTCTCTCTCTCTCTCTCTCTCTCTCTCTCTCTCTCTCTCTTGGTTCCATCTGCATTCGTAGGAAATGTAAACAATTGTTTTCTTTAATATTAAAGAAAACAATTTTTATATTTTCTCTTGACGGAAGAGACCACCACCTTCTTGCGGTTTCTGTTGAGCAACAATATGTACGCTATCTATGCATTTATTTAAAAACAATACAATAAAATTTATCATATTGTTGCACAAATAATTTATTCCTTTTTTAAATGTTATATTACATGTATTTACTATTAACAAAGTAATTATACTATCAAAATAATATTTTTAAAACAAACAATACATAATTTAATGTTTTATTTCACTTTTCTTGTGTTAACAATAATTTATTTTTTAAATTAATAACAAGATTTTTTTTAGAAGAAAACGTACATATTGGCTAAGAGTGGATTTCTATTATTTACGCTTTTTCTGTTTTTTATTTCTTTACTTAATTTATATAGTTTATTTTCAGAATATAAAGATAATATAATTTTATTAGACATTATTTATGTAATTAATAAATTTTACTAACATTTTTTGTTGTTAGTTTCATTACTTTTAAATAATTAAGAGACACACGATAGTGTATCGCGCCTAGTGTGGGAAGGGATATTTTATTGTCATCTGCAATGTTATAATATATATATTTTATTCATAAATCAACATCAGAAAAGATACGCGAGACATAATAGACGAGCCAAGTCAGTCGACGCGCTAACGCATACGACTTTCGATGAACCGGCTATGGCTATGCTACGACTCGCGGAAAAACGAGACATCCGAGTGTATATCTGCGCTCTTCTACCCGCCCGAAGCTGGCCGAGCCGCCGCCGAGCGCCCAGCGCACACGTACACGGCTCCGTCAGCTGTGTGCGTGTCCCCCACCAGGCGCGCAGGCAGCGGGCAAAACAGCATCATTGGCATCTCGCCGCTCGAGGCAGTCTCTCGGGGATCGGCGAACGAGTAAGATCTATTACACGCCGTATATATATTGTGGCCGCGCTAAACTTCGCGAGCGTAAATCGGGTGCGTTGTATTACCTCTCACGACATCCGAAACAACCGGGAACGCCCGCGTAAAGCGTTAACTGTCGCAATTACAATTGCGAATGGCATACAAATGCCAAACGAATCATTGTGCGCCGTAAAGCGACAAGGCACTTGGCCTCTGCTATACCGGTGAACAGCAACTTGTGCAATGCGAAGATTTGTCGACAACCAACTGTGTGAATCGAGATTATTGAATAAATTGTTGAGTCATAGCATAAAATATTTCGAGAATTATCAATTCTACTTACCTTACACACTTACCTGGTCCATCGGCGTCAATCCATCGAAGTTCCTCGTTGATCCTGGTCGGCGGTGGCAGCGGCGACACTGGGCAGCGGCGGCGATGATCCATCCGTGGCAGGAACCTGCAAATAAGGAAAATTAGTTAGATTGACGATTCGAGAAATCTGAGATACCTACCTTCTCGGTTATTCGAGGTCAAACCGAGTGGCGACCGTTGATTTATAGGACATCCACGCGAATCGCACCATCCTATAGTACCGTTTGGTTCTGCTCATGTATCAGTCAAGCTCTTGTTGTATATCAGCTCGTGTGTAGTTATTTTGCTCGTGTTGTTCTCTTTACATTCTAAACTGTGTAACTTAATATCCTAAAGAAGTTGGTAGGAAGTAACATCGTTTTCTTGCTGTTTTTTCCTGGTTCCTAAATCGTTATCGTAAGTACAACGCAATAAAAAAAGTATTTGCTATACATAGGCCTGAGCATAGAAATTGTCATATCCGTTTCCGACGGAGTCGCAAACGCAAATCGGCGTCGGAAGTCAACGTACAAGAATTGACGTAAACGTATGTCGCATTGAAGTCATGTGCAACGCGATAGAAATAACACACGGTATAAACTTCCAATTCTGACTTACGTTTGCGATACCATCGGGAAAAAGTTACAATTTTTGTGCTCAGATCGTTTTATGGGCCGTCTCAATAGCCGTAAGACTTTGCAGAGGTACCTACTGCTTACATCTTCCAGACTTGCAAGACATAAGCAGTAAGGCATCATATTCTACAATATATTGCAAAAGGAGTTTTTCTCATATATATAATATAATTGATGCTTGGTGTTGACTGGACTGTTTAATAATTACCGTATACTGTTTAATGTAAAAGTTTTTTTTTATTATGTTTATATATAAAGCTATTTTAACGCTGTAAATATTTGAATCAAACTTTTTTAATATATGTGTGTGCGTGTGTGTGTGTGTGTATGTATGTACACTAGAAGTTATAGTTTAACCGTCAAAAGAGGCTCATATTTAGCATTATAATCGTAAGAAAAAAAATTTTTTTGATTAAACATTTTATATATGATATCTAAATTATATAAGTTGTCATGTAAACTCAGTCAGTCTAGGTGTAATACAGGATGTCAGAAATAAAAGTATCCAGCCGAATGACTGGGGTAGATTGGGTCAAACTGAAAAGAAAAGTCTCGTACCATTTTGCAAAATTCGCAATAGTTAACGAGTTATTAAATAAAACGTCTGAGCGAATGCGCGCACAAGGAGCGATAGAGGCGGGCCTCGGCGGCTGGCTGGGCTGGCACGGTGCCCGGCGCGCGGCGAGCGGTGGGGGTCGAGAGACGAGTGGCGAGCGGGGCGCGGCGCGGCGCGGCGAACGTCGAGCGACAGATGTTATATACTGCGACGAAAAAGTATTAGAGCCAGCCCATACTAAACTTACGATAATTCCTTCGCGTAAACGGGATTTTGTAGTAACTTACAATAATTTACTCCGCGTAAACGAGTGAATTATCGTATATTACTACAGAAGTACCGCGCTCGCGTAAACGTAGTAACAGTAGGTAGCACACGTATTGGCTATTGCATAGGCATTGCCGTAACGTCTTACGCCTTAGATAATATTAATTAGTTTAGCTTGAATTATGTGTAATAAAAACATTTAATTTTAGTAAATTTAATTATTTTGCATGTCAAAGTTTACGAGGTTTACCACAAGCCTTACTTTAACTTTTGTTTATGTTATAATAACTTTAATGGTGCGTGTCCACCTGCGAGTAAAACCCTCGAGAGTAGCTCTCGAGATTGATTCTCGCAAATGGACATATTCCTAAAGAGTACCTATAACGGAGAATGAATCGCAGCTCTCGGCGAGCGAACTTTTCAAGACTTACTCGCAAATCGACACGACGTTATTTTACTCTCGGAGATCAGCTCGCCAAGCTCGAACGCTGTTCGTATTTTGAGAGCTACATGATGACACAAAGGAACTTATTGAATAATGCGGAAATCATGAACCATTGTAGAATACTACTGTGACAGAAATAAAAGTTTTTTTAATTTTTATGTTTTGCGAATAAAGTGCGAAAAATTCATAATTTAAAGAATTAGATAAGAATATTTTTAATACATTCTCTTATTACTTGGTCAATAATTGGTTACACTTAATTTTACATACTTTGCACGTTTTAGTTACAGCGTTAAAATTAAATACATTTTTACATCGCGAATTAAGTACATTAAAAAAAAAAAATATTTAATATTTACATGTAAAAATCTAACATCAAGATATTTCGCAAACAGAAAACTAAATAATAATATCGCACTATGTATTCCACTTTACAATTTGTAAGTCTGTAGAAATTTTTAATTGTTGGGAATCTTCAATCTTAAGCTCTCTAATTTAGAGCAGATCCGACACAAGCGATCAATCCATTGCTTGACCCAGAAGGTCTTTTTGTTGTTATTTAACAACCTTTTTCTTTTTAAAATAATGCTAGCCACTATAGTAGCCGCAAGTCTCTTCGTTTACGAGACATTATAATGTCACCACTCTCAGAGATCGACTAAAAAAGTACGTAAGTGGACATAGTTTTGAGAGAACTGTCCGAAAGAATACTCTCTGGATTCTCACGAGATGCTCGCAAGAGTACAATGTTAGAAAAATTACTCTCAAATGGACAGTGTCAGAATAACTCGAGAGCTACTTTGGAGAGTTTTACTCGCAGGTGGACACGCGCCTTAAAACTCTCGAGAATATCTCTCGAGAGTTATTCTGACACTGTCCATTTGAAAGTAATTTTTCTGACATTGTATTCTCGCGAGCATCTCGCGAGAATCCGAAGAGTATTTTTTCGGAGAGTTCTCTCAAAACCGTATCCACTTACGTATTTTTTTAGTTGATGTCTGAGAGTGGTGACATCATAATGTCGCGTAAACGAAAAAACTTGCGGCTGCTATAGTGACTAGCATTATTTTAAAAAGGAAAAGGGCGATCATGGCGCAGAAAGATATGCGCTGCTCTAACGAGCTGAAGATCCGAGTTCAAATCCGACCGAAAATTGTCCGCGGTTTTTATTTGATCGCCACCTCTCGGAAGGGTTAATGGCAACCCGCCGAGAGTGTATCTCTAAGAAAGCAGAAAGGAGGCCTCGGATTTTATACAGGCCAAACTTCAGGAGGCTATGGCTTGAACTTGAGCTATAGTGCCGTTGAAACAACAAAAAGACCTTCTGGGTCAAGCAATGGATTGATCGCAGGTGTAAATTTGGTGCTGGATCTGCTTTAATTAGAGAGCTTGAGATTGAAAACTCCTAACAATAAAAAGTTTCTATATTATTATTTAGTTTTCAGTTTGCGAAATACCTTGATGTTAGATTTTTACATGTAAATATTTAATAATTTTTTTTTAATGTACTTAATTTGCGATGTAAAAATGTATTTAATTTCAACGCTGTAACTAAAACGTGCAAAGTATGTAAAACTAAAGTGTTACTAATTATTGACCATGTAATAAGCAGAGAATGTATTAAAAATATTCTTATCTAATTCTTTAAATTATGAATTTTTCGCACTTTATTCGCAAAACATAAAAATTAAAAAAACTTTTATTTCTGTCACAGTAGTATTCTACAATGGTTCATGATTTCCGCATTATTCAATAAGTTCCTTTGTGTCATCATGTAGCTCTCAAAATACGAACAGCGTTCGAGCTTGGCGAGCTGATCTCCGAGAGTAAAATAACGTCGTGTCGATTTGCGAGTAGGTCTTGAAAAGTTCGCTCGCCGAGAGCTGCGATTCATTCTCCGTTATAGGTACTCTTTAGGAATATGTCCATTTGCGAGAATCAATCTCGAGAGCTACTCTCGAGAGTTTTACTCGCAGGTGGACACGCACCATTAAAGTTATTATAACATAAACAAAAGTTAAAGTAAGGCTTGTGATAAACCTCGTAAACTTTGACATGCAAAATAATTAAATTTACTAAAATTAAATGTTTTTATTACACATAATTCAAGCTAAACTAATTAATATTATCTAAGGCGTAAGACGTTACGGCAATGCCTATGCAATAGCCAATACGTGTGCTACCTACTGTTACTACGTTTACGCGAGCGCGGTACTTCTGTAGTAACTTACGATAATTCACTCGTTTACGCGGAGTAAATTATTGTAAGTTACTACAAAATCCCGTTTACGCGAAGGAAAATCCCGTTTACGCAAAGGAATTATCGTAAGTATAGTATGGGCTGGCTCTAATACTTTTTCGTCGCAGTGTATAACATCTGTCGCTCGACGTTTGCCGCACCGCGCCGCGCCCCGCTCGCCACTCGTCTCTCGACCCCCACCGCTCGCCGCGCGCCGGGCACCGTGCCAGCCCAGCCAGCCGCCGAGGCCCGCCTCTATCGCTTCTTGTGCGCGCATTCGCTCAGACGTTTTATTTAATAACTCGTTAACTATTGCGAATTTTGCAAAATGGTACGAGACTTTTCTTTTCAGTTTGACCCAATCTACCCCAGTCATTCGGCTGGATACTTTTATTTCTGACACCCTGTATGTATATATATATATATATATATATATATATATATAGAAAAAAAAGGCTCTTGTCCCCTAGGTCCTTAATTCTCTCCATCCATCATATAAAAAGAATTTATAGTGAAGAGGATAAGAGGCTACAAAGGTTCGCAAGCATCCTGTAAAATTTCAGTCTGCTTCAGTCTGCTGGTAGCAATCAAATGCA
Source organism: Temnothorax americanus (assembly GCF_048541705.1). NCBI lineage: Eukaryota > Metazoa > Arthropoda > Insecta > Hymenoptera > Formicidae > Temnothorax > Temnothorax americanus. The sequence goes on from NW_027509234.1 coordinate 116,728, forward strand.
GAAATACTCAAAAATCAATGAAGAATTTAAAATATAAAAAAATATAAGAAATATCTACAACTCTTTTTTCTATTTATAAATTTATAATATTTTATAACATAGTGTTAACTTCAAAGAAGATGTATGAATTCTTTTATATTTTTTCAATTATTTTAATGATGTGTATAAAATGGTCTACATGTCTGTTCCGGCATCGAAATTATTGTCCCGTAATCCACACGAAACGTTCGTTGGAAGCATCGCCACAATTCGTTCATTTTGCAGATCATCGCGAACGCTCTCGAAACGAAACGCTTTGCTTAAACAAACACGTGATCGTCACCAGTATATACAACTTCTGCATTTGGTTGCTACTAGCAGACTGAAGCAGACTGAAATTTTACAGAATCCTAGCGGGCTTTTGTGGCCTCTTGTCCCCTCCACTATAAATTCTTTTTATGGTGGACGGAGAGAAGGACCTAGGACAATAGCCTTTTTTTCTTAGAAAAGTTTTCTTATATGATGTACGAAATATGCACGTGTTGAGTTTGAAAACTAAAATCGATCGGTTTAGATATATGGAAATGGATTACGCGCGTTGATCTTCTAATAACATTGAATAATATCGATTTTACGTATCATTTCTATCTTCAAATATTCGATTAATTATTTGAAGTTATTTTTACAAGTGAATTTTGTCCAATGTGAAATATAATTTCATGTTTAATAATCGTCACAATTACCACACATTTTATATACAAATATTAAAACCAAAATTGTAATAGCTCATTTAACTCGATTTTTTTGTAGCAATACATGTTTCAACGTTGGAACGTTTGAGATGGATCTGGATGTACAGATTGCAACTCCATCAACAAGCAGAGAAGAAAATAACAGGTAATAATAAAAGACCAGTAATTATTTTTATAAACACTTACCAAAAACAATATATATAATAATTTTTTTTTCAATGTTTGGAAAATATTTAAATATTGTAATAAAAATAACATTCTTTTAATTATACCTTTTGCAGTAACTTGCAATTACCTGAACCTGAACGTGTAATGAATAATGATGCTGAAATTGCTGGACCGTAAGTTTTATTTATTTTACTTCAATCTATATATCTCTTTAGCCCGTATCAGACTACGGATTGGGATTGAGATTGGATTAAAATTTAATCAATCAGAACAGAGAAAACTGATCTCAAGTTTAGTAAACTTTGCTCTGATAAAATTTCAATCCAATCTCAATCCCAATCCGTAGTCTGATACGGGCTTTACTGTATTAATTTATCATCTGTTTTTGCAATCTGTAAGAAATGTAAATATTTTGTGTGCGCAGGAGCACATCTGGCACATGTACGAAGACCCAGCAAGCAAATATGTCTTCCGACAATTCTCCTCGAAAGACGAAACTGAGATTGAAGAATAAGAAGTTGAAAGCGCAAGTTAAAAGTCTGCGAGAAACGATTAGACGGTTAAGAAAAGGTAAAGTGCCTAACTCCAAAAAAAAGCAGCAAATGCGGAGGATGCGGATCAGTTTGAGACTCTGCGTACATTAGGAAGTAAGTTATTACCTGTAAGGTTTGCGAGATTGTTGTCGGTACAAATTGATGCGCAAGTAAAACGTAGTCGTGGTAGAAGGTACGATCCTGAATTTAAAAAATTCGCATTATGTTTATATTTTTTAAGTTCGCGAAACTATAGAGAATTGAAGAAATCAATTCCATTACCCTCAATACGTTGTTTACAATCATTGACTCAAACGTGGAATATTGCACCTGGTTTAAATAATAAAATTTTTGATACTTTAGCATTAAAATTAAAGTCATTGCCTCCGATGGATAGACATTGTATTTTATGCGCGGATGAGATGAGTTTAAAATCTCATTTATTTTATAATGTATCGCGAGATGAAATTATTGGGTTTGAGGATAATGGAAAGGAAAAATCATCTGTACCTGCAAAAAACGTTTTTGTTATAATGGCACGTAGCATTGCAGGAAAATGGAAACTTCCTTTATGTTATTGTTTTGTCGAAAGTACATGTCGGAATCATGATTTAAAAAGTATAATATTTGAAACAATAATTAAATTAAGAATGAGTGGTGCAACAGTACATGCATTAATAACAGATATGGGATCTAATTTTATCCATTTATCTCGCGAGCTAGGAATTTCGACAAAAAACTCAATCTTTTTAGTTGAGGAGGAAGGAGTACTTTACATTTTTGATACTCCTCATTTATTAAAAGCAACACGTAATAATCTCCTAAAGCATGATTTTCAGTTTAATAATAAAATAGCATCATGGACTCACATTGTTCAATTTTATATGAAAGATAGTAAACAATGGATAAAATTGGCACCTAAATTAACGAAATGCCATATTGAACCCAATGGTTTTCAAAGAATGAAAGTGAAACTTGCTTGCCAAGTATTTAGCAATCGTTGCGCTGCAGGCATGTGTACACAAATGTCTCACGGTTTACTTCCAAGTGAAGCAGTTGGAACCATTGATTTAATAGACCATTTTGATAAATTATTTGATATTTTGAATTCTTTTACTGCAAGTAGCCCTAAAAAATATGGTAAAGTTTTTACCGGAAGCAAAATACAACAACAGTTTTTAGAAGAAATGATATGCTTTTTGAAAAGTATTAAAGTCATTGATAAAAAGGGTACTAATGTAAAAGTAAGATGTTTTGAATGCTGGCAGATAACGATTAAAAGTATAATAAAACTTTGGGAAAAATTAAAATGTTACAATTTTCCATACTTGAAAACACGTAGGATTAATCAAGATTGTCTCGAAAATTTTTTTGGTTCGATTAGACAACAAGGTGGTAATTCTTTAAAACCAACACCTATACAATTTTCACGCGCTTTCAAAAAACTGTTCAGTATAACATTTCTGAAACATCCAGATACGCAAAATTGTGCTCCAGATGGAGATGATATGTTAAGTCTAATTGGGACACCAAATTCTACTTCATCTACCGTATCTGAATCTGTTCCATCTTCAACGCGTATAATTTTAGACATCCCAAATCATGATTATTATACAATGGATCTGCCAGAAGAAAATGCATTTAAATATGTATGTGGGTACCTAACAAGAAAATGTTTAGAAATACATTTATGTGATACATGTATAGACTATGTAAATAAAAGCAAGGCTACTTTTGATGATACAACGTTATATTCTTCATTTCGAGCTTATGAAAACAATGAAACAAACATGTTCGGGAACTTAAATGTAGCAAGCGATGATTTCTGTTTATATATACATAAATTAGAAGAAATATTTGTGACAAATTTTGAAAAAAATTGTTTTCAGAAAAATATTGGCAGTTACTTATTTCAGCTTGTGCAAAATATAATTTTTGAACCGCCGTGTCCGCATTTTCCTAAAATATTTCTTATCAAATTATTTTTGCGTATGCGTATTTATTATACATTATCAGAACATAACAAATCATGTAAGAAGAAAGAAAGTAAGAGGAAAAATAGAAAACTTATAAATATTCTACATTTATAAAAAAAAACTTTTTTGATCTTCACTTTTTATATCTGTATCTAGCCTTGTTTTTATAAGTATTTATGTAATTATATATTCTTATATTTATATTCATTATTACTATATTATATTATTTTTGCTTTTTGTCTGTCTCTCTTTTCGATTTGTATCGAGGTGGATCGAGTAGCTGAGATACGAATAGATGAGAGAGGTTGGTGAAAAGAAGCTGAAGAAGTTTGTGTATTATTATTAGTATTACAATGCGCGAATTATATATTTAGTTTTTAATATTAATAAGCCATGCAATTTTTTTTGTGCAATAGCTTAGCATTATCAGTAAAATTTTCAATAATATGTATTCCATTATTTGTAAAAATTTATTTAAGTATTTATATAAAATGTAAAAATTTTATTAATATATATTATAACTACATATTATCGTATCATTAAAAAATTGTGTTTATTACTACAAAAAAAATATATAATATATATTTAATATATAATATATTGTAAAATGTGACATGTTTTATAAAAATAAATAAATGTATACATTTAAAAAGTGTTATATATTAATTTAAAATGTTTACATAATTTCTTTGTGTGTATACTATGTGTGTATACTTTTATGTGAAAAAATTAATCTATATATATTATGTGTTATATACTTATTTTACATTTATTCCTAACTTATTTTATATAATATATATTTATATATAACATATATATATATATATACTATTATTATTAGTATAATATTTCATATATTAGTATTTATATTTCATTATTTTGCATCATTAACAATTCATCTATTATTTATGTAATATTTTTCAATATTTTTTTTAATTTCTTTCATTTTTTTTGCGCGCATTGTTAACATTGTACATCGTTAACAATAATTCTGCATAATTTTTATTGAAACTAACCCAGCAAACACAGAATACACCTTTGATAGCAAATTGTCGCCAAGATGGCATCAAATTCCAAATTTAATGCTATCTTGGCGACAATTTGCTATCAAAGGTGTATTCTGTGTTTGCTGGAAACAGATATAGTTGTATCTCGCGCCAACTGCGTTAAACTAACCTCAATATGGGCTAACGAGTAGGAAAGAAAGAGATGACGAAGAGAGAAGTGAGACAGAATACTGCTTTATTTCGCGCATGCGCACTCCATTTTGGCCAACACTAACATCAAAGGTGCCGACCGAGAGTTGCGCTACTGTATATACTGTGGTACGGGTCACCGTATCGCGGCGAATATACATCTGGTACCGCGGATGCATGTTATTGTACAACGCCTTGACTTGGTCGTCTTCCGCGAATCCGGTGGCCCTCCGCATCATCGTGAGCATTTCGGTCGCGAATTTCCGGTATGGCTCGTCCGGTTTCTGCAAGCGCGTTTGGATTTCGCGGACCAGCGTGGCGCGATATCGGCGCGGCAGGTAATATTCGCGAAAGTTGGCGCAGAAGTCCTCCCACCCCTGCCAGTTGGGGCGGTTGTTCCTGCACCAGAGAAGCGCGTCGCCCCGGAGTAGTTCGGGTAGCCCCATGAGTAACTGCGCGCCGGAATAACTATAGGCGTCTTTCAGCTCCTCGAGCCGCTCGAGGAAGTCACCGGGTCTTTCCCGTCGAAGTGGCATCCCCATTTCCGTATCTGATCCATAACCTGGGCGGGGGTCTCGCTGGGCCGGTCGTTCGCGGTCGGGCGAAAGGGTACGAACGGCGTCGTCATTACCGGCGGCGTGTGAAAGGCCACGTTCGGCGATAGCGGTGGGCGTGTGTCGATCGTCGGTATGCGTAGGTTTTCGGGCGGGTGCACGGAGATCAGGGGTGTATCCTGCGGCGGGTCATCCCCCGCGACGGTGGACGGCACCGATCCCGGGTGCTTGGTTATATACGCGCTCAGGCGTTGGCGCATCTCGTCAACCGAGCCGTCGGTGTCCAGCTCGAGCTTGGCGAGCTCCGCGCTCAGCTGGCTTTTCGCCAATTTATATATCCACGATTTCGGCATGCTGTCTCTTGATTACTGTCTCTCGGAGCGGATCAAAACGGTCCCTGTTCGGGCGCCATGTAACGGCCTGACTTTATCGAACGCGGACTGATGTGCGGGATCAGGAGTCCGATGACAGGCCCAGAGACAATAATCAATTTAGTGAGACATGCAGTAGTTTTATTCACAGTTTAATTATATACCCGAAATGACGCGATATATACAACGAAGAGATAGTGCGGATGCACTTGATGACAAACGCGGTCTCATTACTCGACGGGCTCGGTATATTACATAGACGTATTACATATAGGCGGACGCGGTATATTTACAGGTAGTGCCTTTGCACTTGATAACGGCGCGGTATTCAACAACGAACGCGGTAGCGTTACATAGACGTATTCCACGGGCTCGGTATATTACATAGACGTATTACATATAGGCGGACGCGGTATATTTACAGGTAGTGCCTTTGCACTTAATAACGGCGCGGTATTCAACAACGAACGCGGTAGCGTTACATAGACGAATTCCACGGGCTCGGTATATTACATAGACGTATTACATATAGGCGGACGCGGTATATTTACAGGTAGAGCCTTTTGCACTTGATAACGGCGCGGTATTTAACGACGAACGCGGTATAATGCTTGGAGGCTCGCGGATGTCGCGGTATCGCGAGAATATGCGTGCGGGAACGCGTAGCGTAGGAAGACTTCCGGAGCTCCGACCCCGGGGCGGCGGCAGCGAGAGCCCTCGTTGCGAGGCCGAGCGCGCTCGACCCCGCGTAACCGTGCTTTCGGGGTTAGGTTTGAAGGAGTGCGAGAACACCTGAGAGCTCTCAGTCGAGACTCGGAGCACCGGACCTCGTTTGGTGTGTTCCCTGGGAGTCGGGATAGGTTTCGTCTGGAAGAAGCGGAGCTTTTCGACGAAGTCTCTCTTTCTCGCCGGAGCGGCGGTTTATATACCCGCCCGGCGCGGCGGGTTCGCGAGGAGCGCCGATCGTCGCGCTGTGGTCGGGCGGCGCGGCGCCGCGCTCGTCCTCGGGGCGGCTCGGCTGCCGTCGTCGCTCGTCGGGAGGCACTGGTGCCGCGGTTGGCCCGCGCACACGGTGCGTTTGAAATTACATTTAAAATGTGGGCTCACCGCGCCCTGGTCTTCGCCCGACTGGTCGTCGGTCGGGCGGCATCCGGCGGTCGTTAGCCGGGAACGATGCTTAGCGCACGGGGTGCATCGTTACAACTTTCTCGCCAAAATGGTCAGTCAGTATATGTAGTTAGATTTTCATTTCGGTCATTCACGTTTATTTAGTTTAATTAAGGTTACATTTACGGTATTGATTTGCGACTCGTAAGAGAGATAGGATTAAGTTGCGCTAAGAGGCCCATACGGCCAGTTACAGTTAGATTTTCGCGTAGTATTAAGATACAGGCTCGGCAAGACGGCAAAGATCGCGCGTAATTTTAGGTTAAGAGTCATATCCGGTCGATAAGTTTAAAACCAAGTTTAGTTTACTTTGATCCAACGCCGATCAAAAAGGTCTGATATTATTTAGCGGTTGTCGGTATAGGTTAAGCGATAATGATCGTATAACGATAAGCGCGTTTAAGCGAAACGCCGACATAAAGTGACGGCAGTAACCCGTATTGGGGGCACGGAGGAATATCCTCCGGACCCGGTACGCGCGTCCATGAGGTAGGCGCCGGGAAAAGACCAAGTTCTTGGGAAAACCATCTTCTCCAGGGACAACCAGGCCGAAATGTCTTCCATGGACCTGGGACATAGCTCCAGGAGGTGCGCCATGACCTGGTGAAAATCCCCGGGAGACGCAACTTCTCCAGGGAAGGAGAGATCCAACGGACTCGCCAGGACCGGAGGAGCTTCTCCAGGGGGTCGGCGCCATCGTCCGGCGAACTCCCGGCTAAACGCATTTTCGCCATGGACTCAGCCCTTCAATGGTCTTACTAGGACCTGGGACACCCTCCCGGGGGGTCGGCGTCAAGGTCAGACGAGTTCCCCGGGAAACGCATCTTCCCCGGGAACAAACGACGTAATCCGTCGCGAGAGGTCCTAGGACACCCGCCAAGGGGGTCGACGTCGAGCTCCGGCGAAGATAACCAGGAAACGCATCATCTACGGGAACAGTGGCCCGGAACGGCGATACCAGGTCCCGAGAAACCTAGCCAGAGGGTCGGCGTCAACGGCTGACGATATCGACGTCACCCGGACGTCTTCTACAGGGAGAACACCCAAATTCGTCATCGAGGGCATCTCCAAGGAGGTGCGCAAGGATCGGCGCCGTCCGCGTCGAAAGTTAATCGCGAGTGAAAACCTGGTGCAGCGGTGCCAAGGAGGGAAGGTTCTCGCACTGCGTTGCGCGTGGAAATTTCCACGGAAACTTTCTAGAACGAGCGTAAACGGGAGATGCGCAATAGGGCACGCGAGATGGTAGTGAAAATCACCGTGTTCTCGCGGGATCGCGCCAGGGGCTCGATTCTCAAACTCACTCGCAAGTTTGCGCATACCAGCATTTCGAGTGGATAAGATACGAGCACGCTCGTTAGTTGCAATTCTCGAATAGGCGATGCGAGCGCTCGGAACGTGGGAAGGACCAAACGTATGCGCTTCCTTGCGAACACGAATTAGGTTTGGCAACAGCGCAGGAATTACTACTTAACCTACATATATCGAGCTTTCTACAGCTTTGTTATTGTCATCGCAGTTATGAATTATTCCACGGTTTCGAGCAATAATAAAATGATAAAGAGTGAGAAGAAGAAGAGATCGGGCAACATTAGCGAGGAACAGCGTAATTTGCTGACAGAGTACATGACGAATCACCCGAATCTCGTAAGTGGCAAGTTTTCGAAAACTTTCACGGTCGATCATGCTGCAAAGTTGTGGCAAGAAATTGCTGAAATTTTAAATGCTTGTAACGGTGCCGAAAAAAATTGGAAGGCATGGCGCAAGGTAATTAAAATTATTATTATTACAGTACGTAATGTAAATAATACTTTTTGATTAGGAACAATTTGTTTATATAGTGTTGGCAAGATTTTCGGTCCCGAAGCAAATCAAAGCAAGGAGAAATTAACGTTCATAGACGTCAAACAGGAGGTGGAGAACTATGTACAACAGTTCTTACACCGGACGAAGAAAAAGTCATGTCATTGATCCCCAAAAATCTAACGGATGGACATTCCACTTCACGAGAGTCAACTACTGAAATGCAGCTTAACGAAGAGGTATTATGTACACTGTAATATATATGAAGTGTAAAACCATAACTATATGTAGATATGTGTGTATGAATAAATATTGTGGAACATATGTATAGGATGATGATGTAATTATCAAGGAAGTGGAATATTTTGATATGGACAGTACAACCCTAAAAACAATGGCATTTGACAACGACATAGAATTCCTTGAAGAGAACTATGACATCGTGAAAAAATCAATGTTAGCAGACATAAACGATAATAAAGAGAACACATTCGATGCGATGGGAAAAAAGAAAGACAATAATATTGAAAGTGATGCTGTTGTAAATGGTACCAGGGGCCACAGTACGGCTAAATGTACTAAAACACAAGGTAAAAAGCCTTTTGCAATTCGGAAATTAGAACAGACTAAAGAAGCTTCTGATAACCTAGTTGATATTGCTAATAAAGATTATAAACTAAAACAAGAGTATTATAAACAAAAACTCGAATATATAGCTAGATGTGCAAAGGCTAAGGAACGCATTGCCTCGGCCGCAGAAAGATGCCAAATGTCTTAAATTAACATTGACTTCTTTGTTAGCTTGGCATATATATGTTATACAAGGAAAACTCTTCTTATAATAAGTTATTGCAGCTAGTACTACTTTTAATTTAATTTGTTAGAATATTTTCATAAACGTTTATGTTGTGGTTATTAACTGCGATTACAGTTGTTTTATGTGTGTCCAAATAACCACTGTTAAAGAGTATACATTGTGCGTCCTCGATTGCAGTGTACAATTAAATAACATAGTTTATTACCAAAGGATATTATTAGAAAAGTAACAAAAATAGGTTTAGTTGTGATACTATTGCATAAAACTAAAGTGTTTAAGTAACAATACGTACAGCCTTTGTATGTGTGCAATTAATTGTCGTTAAAGAGTAAGAATTTAGTGTGGTCTCTTGCAATAATAAAGTATCACATTGTTTGTAAGGAAACGGTTGCCGGAAAGCACCCCAAAAAAGTTACCATGTTTTGATACTCGTATGTAAGACTGAGATGTGATAATACAATGTGATAAACAATACATACCAGATCATACTTGTATACTCAGGAGAAGAGTTTTTTGTAATTCTCAAAATACATTTTTATTTTAAAAAGGTACTTAACCAGGTGACAAACGCACGTTATTTGACATCAAAATAACGTCATTTGACGTCACAGTGACATCATTCTGACGTGAAATAACGTGTGTTTGCTACCTGGGAATTAAGATAAAACTTTCTTAATATCTAAGTTCACTTAGTTTTCTTTTAGTAAATATATTAAATTTTGTTTCTCTACATGTCTACATAAAAAATATTACACATTTATAAGCAAAAATTGATAAATAGCACTTGTGTAATGAAATGTACATCTTAGAACATAAGCTTTGTAAATAAAATTATTTCTTACAGTAAACTTAACTGCAGTTATTTTTAAGCCTACTACTGCATTGTTTTAATTAAAATAATTTCTAATAATTCGCGTTTGCAGTAGTCGTCCTGCTGCTAACTCTTCATTCACTCTACGAGCATTCCTAATTTCCTCAACTACTTCATTAGCATCTTCTTCGTACATGCCAAAATCTAGTTCGTCGTCTCCTTCTAATGGCTGAGGATCGGGCATGTTATTTGTAATACAAATGTTGTGCAAAATGGCACAGGTATTAATAATTTTAGACGCTACATCAGGAGCATAGTGTAAAACTCGATGTTTTAAACAACAGCGGAACCTCATTTTCAAAACGCCGTTGCACTGTTCGATTAAAGAACGACAGCCCATTTGTCGTTCATTATACCGAGCCTCTGCACTCATTGGCTGTGCGTTAGCAATAGGCGTTAATAACCATGGGCGCAAAGGGTATCCGGAATCACCTGCAAATAAAATCAATAATTATTATAATTTTGAACCAAATATAAGTGACTTATATTTTTCATTTTTTGGTTTCCTACATAAATAAATGGAAAAATCATAGTACTAATAATTCTGCAATTCATGCATATGAATACTGTTCACAATAGACCACATGAAATATGAGAGTACCTAGTAAACAGAAAGTATTTCTCCCAAATCTTCTATAGATCTGTTCCGCTGCTTGCCTAGCATTACAGTTATTCCAAATATACACATCATGCGTGCTGCCAGGAAATCGTGCATTGATGTTCAGGATTTTCAATCTGTGATCGCATATCTGAAAAACAAAATATTAATTATTATTCATTGAAAGAATACATAAAAATCAAAAGTTACTAGACAACAATTTTAGCATGTATGTACAGTTAGTTTACCAATTGTACATTGATCGAATGATATCCTTTACGATTAACGTATGCATGTTCTGGGTAAAGCGGGTCATTAATCTTTGGCGGGTATATTGCAACGTGTGTGCAATCGATACATCTGTAGACCCCTGGGAATCTGTGACTGTGGTAAAATCTGTACAAAAATATTGAGACAATTTGATTTATGCCACTTCATTTCATTTTATATATTAATAAATATAACATATTTAATATTTAATAATAATATTGCAGATATAATATAAATATATAATAATGACATACAAATTTACTAATAACTATTATATAAAACATACTCGTTACGCAAATGATGTAGTTCTGTCACAGTACGAGGAAATTTAATCCATTTGTCCATAACTTCTGGACGGTTTGCGGCATTAATAACTTCGTGTATACTTCGTGACACCGAAGACTGGCTTACAGCACTATTTAAATTTTGGCCAATATCTAATTGGTAACTGCCACTCGCAAAATAACGTAATGCAGTAAGTACCTTTGCAACACAAAACATAACGTACAATCAAAGAAATAAGAAATTAATTAATTGGTAAATATAGTTATGTTGTAAATTTCAAGGCATATGTTTCTTACTTTTCTATTTGTGCTCAAAGCAGATACCCTTGTTCCTTGTATAATAAAAGGCTGCACGTCTTCTATAAATTCAGTAGCTAATCTTTTTGACAGCCGATATATTTTTACAAATTTCTTTTCGCTTAATTGGAAAGGGTCACGTTCTTCGTATATTATACGAGGATTTCTATCTGCTGCAAATTCGGCAGCCTCCAGTTCATTTAAAATAAACGCTTGATTAATAAAGTTCATTATTGAGATAACGACATAAATATTGTTTTTCACGTGTAAGGTTAAGATTATACCACCAACTTTCTACAAGAAACGTATTCGCAATGTAGGAAGCGAATACCTTTACCCACTCGTTGCATTGCGAGTAAAAACTTAAGTATTCGCTCCGTTTAGTATACGCATATTCTTCTCGAGAATATACTTTTCAATTCGAGTACTCGAAAATGGGCACATGCGCATACGCTTCTGCTGCGAGCGAGTTCGAGAATAGCAGCCCAGATGTGCCGGCCGCGAACAATAGACGATCGAGAAAGTTCCGAGGAGTGGGAGCGCGCCGGCATAAGTGGGGAGCCCAAGCGAGAGCGACCGCTCAAGGCAGTCTCTCGGGTATAGCCGTGGCGAACACACGTATCACACTCTGTACGATCGGCATACGCGTTATACTTTACAACCGAGAACTCCCGCGTACTATCGCGTTAAATTACTCGCCTTAACTAACAGCTAGGGGCAATTAATTGCCAAATACAATCGAGTGTAAGCAACAATACGCGAGTTGAAATTCGGATACATTGTTAATTAACGGAAGTGCAATTATCGAGTATATAACAACCACGGGCATTGGGTCACGCGGATACGGAATATTGTGCGGACATTATTAATCATTGTATTTAACCACCGAATACTCGTTCGTTAATACTGCGCACGAACACTGTATAACAGAGTGATGGCCGAGTGCGTGATCATAGTTAACAATCGAGGGACATAAAGTCCTCCAAAGGGAATAATTATCTGGAATAAAAGCATTGTAACAACTAAACAAATAAGCCGATATACGCAATTCGAACCATTGTGCAACTTTATTGAAATAAAGCGACGTTCACACCGAGGCGAGAAACTCGCGTTGTGAGACACCTTTATGATATTGTGAAACGGCCTGTAACGTTGAAATGATGATCTGGAGTTAAAGATTAATTAATTCTGAAACAAATTCTCCTGATTAATTATAAAAAATTATCGATATTTACCTTTTACTTACCTAGTCCTTCGACGATGATCCAACGTTGGCCAGCGGCAATCCGGTATGCGATGTAAAGCGAGGATCCGGGGAAGCAGAGCAGCAACGGAGCAGCGATCCATCCGAGGCAAGAACCTGAAAGAAAAGAAGCGAATTAGTACATAATTAAAACATAATTATCGGGACTTACCCTTATCTCGTATGCGAGGTAAAGCGAGGATCCAGAGACGGGCAACGGCAACGGCGATCCATTCCGGGCGTCGATCTGCAATAAAACCATAAAATAATTATCACATAATTATTTTATAATTACTTACCTCTATCTGGTATGCGATGTAAAGCGAGGATCCAGGGATGAGAAACAGCAACGGTGATTTATCAGGGACATCCTTCTGAAACAAATAAATCCTATTAGCGTCTTGCAAATAATCGGGGCGTTGATGCAAACTTACCTTCTCGGTAGACTAAGGTAAAACCGAGTGGCGACCGTTTGATAGGAATATTATCCGCCGGAATCGGGCTCAACTCGTGCCGTCCGGTCACAACCTTACCTCACCTTGCAGCCGGGCGGCGGCTGCGAGCGTGTCGCCTGCCTCGAAGAGGAAGCAGGGCCAGAAGGCAGCCACCAAAGTGGCGGAAAGCAGCGACGAGCGCGCCAGCCCCGAGACGGTGCGAGCACAACAGCGCATCGTACAAGCGGCTCAGCGAGATGCGGCAACGGTGGCAGAGCGATTGAGCGCGATAAGACGCAGAGCGACAATCTAGATTACCATATATATATATATATATATATATTCATATGTACAAAACCACCTAGGATTAAGATTATAGATATAAGATTATGCGTTAAACCGTAATATAGGTTTTTATAATAAGTTTTGTCAGCGGACTAGCGCGAGATAAATTTATACTGTGTTATGAAATTTTAGTTTAACATTATGGATTTTTTAGTTTATCATTACGAATAGGAAAACGATTATGTTGAGAGATATAGAAAAACGACATTCCGGGAAATACATGGTCAATTTACAAGTATTTAAAAATAAAAGTTGATTTACGTTGGTATAAAAGACGATTTATTTTGGGTTACCTATAAAGGGTTAAATTTAATTTTATGTTACATTGATTTTCTTCGACAAACAAGGAGTTTCATTTAATAACAAAAAAACCCTGACGAGATAAAAGAAAAAAGTCAAGGAAAAAGATTACGCACAAGCACGCGTAGAGTAAAAAATGGTCACATGGACCGAAACGATTATATATATATATAAATGTAGGTTAATTTCAATAAATTAACAAGATGACGCGAAGCGTAACACCAGGGCTCAAGTATAGTTTCAGAGTCAAAGAGACTCAAGTTTAGTGAGCCAGCGGCCAATGCGAGCAATACCGTAAACAAATTGTCCGGGAAAATCGAGAACCACGGTCGCGCGATAGACGATAAAGGTGCATTCATAACGAGCGAGGTGGTAAACGAATAAACCAAACCACCGGGCGGATCGGGATAAAAACTACGCGAACGAATCACAAAAGTCGGCCGCAATGCCAAACGACCAACAAAGGGCCAGCGAAAAGCGCGAAACCGAAAATCGGCTTACTACATGTGGTGGTAAGCGAACCGGGAGAACGAACGACGCGACCGATAAAGTTACGATGCGAGGGTAATGAGAACACCTCAAAAGGAGGATTACTACGGACAAGTAACGTAGCGAACGAAGAGGTAACGAGATTGCCTTACTATGCGGCATGGTAAAGGAACCGCGCGAACCACAAGGTCAAATTACCGATTGACGATGCCAGAGAGTTGTATATGCTGCAAAAACACCGCGAACACCGGCGATCGATAGACGCACTGGGTAAACCGCGAAATCAAGTGACCAAGTGGAGTGGTAAGCGATCTGAGCAAGCGGAGGGCCAAGCCGGCGAACAGACCATGCGAACGCGGAACAGTTGGCGAGACCAACGCAAGCGTACGAATGAGCGGCGTGCCGAACAAGCGGAACGTAAGATCGCGATACCACAAAGGCGCGATAACGGCCGAAGGCGAACGGGGCAACTGGGCGGCGAATGGAGACCAGGGGCGTACACGGGGCGTTACCAGGAACGGGTTCCGACCAACGGTCAGCGGACCGAAGGTAGGGGAGGCGCGAGAGCGTTACCAAGGACTCGCGTGCGTGTAGGAGCACCGGGTATATCAGAGAGAGCGTAACGGGTGACGACGAAATATAAGAGACCTGGCAAACGGAACTCGCGAAGTAAAAACATTGGTGATGAAATGATAACAATTAGGCCACCGCCATGGGCTAAATAGTCGAGCCTGTATATAATATTTAGCAAAATTATACGACAAAAGACCAGTGGCCGTACCACGAGGCGAACGACCGCGAGCGAAGCGTTAATTGTAAGAAAAACTATGTAAACGCGGGGTCCCAGTTCCAATTATAAGATTAACGACATGATTCGCATTAATGGAAATCTAATAATTAATTAACGGAAACGGGACACCGGGTAAGTGCTCGAAGGAACATTCGAGAAGTTTAGAAAAACTGGTATTCCAAGAACTGTTGATCAAAGCGGTGGAATGTGAATAACAAGTCACAATGGGCCTTTTGTTCGAGGCAACACCTGTCACGATGGAACGCGGAAGCGACGTGCGACACCTGCCACCGTAGGACAGACAGGTGCGAAACAGATGCGGAAAGGCGGATTCACGCCAGAGTGGGGAGCCATCCCCGAAGTCGGGAGCCCGAGCAAAACCCAAGCATCGATGATTCCACGCCAGAGCTTCGTCGAGTACAGTCGATTCGGTCTTGAGAACCTTGCGATTAAAACTTAGACTCTGCGTAATATATCCCGCGGTAGACGCGTTAAAATCTAAGTAAATCACGAGAAACTTGTACAACCTGAAATAGAATAAAATAGATTATATTTTATTATCTAAAAAAATCAGAGAACTTAAATTCATTCTTGTGCGGGTAACTTACCTAAAAGACATACTTACCTGATCCTGATACTTACCTGTTGGCGATCCCAAGTTCGTTCGGGGAGATCCTAAGTCGGTCGAGCGCAGATCCAGAGACACAGTCAGCGGTGCACAGCTGCAGTCCAGAAGAGGTCTGAGGTGCTTGGTCCATCGACGATCCAAGATCCAGCGGCAACGGGGCGACCTGAAACAGAATCAAGGAAAGAGGAATCAGCGAGGCGTCGAAAGGTTGGGAAAATCCTAATATCTAGCGTCATCTTTTCTCGTTTTGAGGGTTAAAATCGAGTGGCGACCGTGTCGGTGACACCTAAATATAACTCGGGAGGAATATCACTCCTCCGTTCGGTTACAACCTCACCTCACCTTGTAGCCGGCGGCTGCAATTGTGACGACGGAAGATGCAGCGAAGAAGCGCTCCACGATCACGGGGGACCTCATCCTGCCGCACCCCTTGGTAAAATGCGAAAAGGGAAAGAAGGGGCGCAAGCCGGTGACAACGGCGGAGATTGACGACGACCGTGCCAGTCCTGATACGGTGCGAGCGCAAAGGCGCATCATACAGGCAGCAAAGAAAGACGCGGCAACCGTGGAGAAACGGTTGTGGACTATGCAACGCGGAGCGAGTATTTAACTTGCAATATACATATGATCAAAAATCTCTTAGGATTAAGGCTAAGTTCTAATAAACATGCGTAGACAAGATTATTCGCCGTATAGGTAGATATATGGTTATGATCTAGTTTGGTATTTTGATTTGCGATATACAATTGAAAGAGTTTATTTTGTTAAACATATAATAATGAGTCTTCCTTTCGTCTATTTGATTATGTATAGTTTCTTCCGTTATGTGGATTTTGAGTTATAGGAATAAAAGAATTTATTTAGATATATATAGTTTGGTTCAAAGACATTTATTTTGTGTTACGAATAAAAGGTTAAGTTTATTTTATTTAATTTACGAAAGAGTTAAATTGATTTTGTTTTGAAAAACACGGATTTACCGTTGCTTAAAAACCCCGACGAAATATAAGAAAAAGTCAGGGGAAAAAATTACGCACAATCGCGCGTTGAGAAAAAAAAGGTCATATAGACCAAAACGATTAAACGTAAATTAACTTCAGCTAGTTAACAAGATGACGCGAAGCGTAACACCAGGGCTCAAGTATAGTTTCAGAGTCAAAGAGACTCAAGTTTAGTGAGCCAGCAGCCAATTCGAGTAATATCGCGGAAAAATTGTCCGGGGAAGTTGAGAACCGCGGTCGCGCGATCGACGATAAAGGCGCGTTCATAACGAGCGAGATGGTAAATGAATAAACTAAACCACCGTGCGGATCGAGATGAAAAAAACCTCGAACAAATCGCAAAAATCGTCAATAACGCAAAACGACCAGCGACGGTCCAGCGAAACGCGCGAACCCGAAAGTCGGCTTACCATATGTAATGGTAAGCGAACCGAGCGAGCGGACGGTGCGACCGACAAATTTACAACGCGAGGGTAATAAGAACACCCTAAAAAGAGGATTACCACAGACAAATAACGTAGCGAACAGATAGGAAACGAGATTGCCTTACCATGCGACATGGTAAGGGAACCGCGCGAACCACAAGGTCAAATGACTGATTGACGATGCCAGAGGGCTGCGTAGGTCGCGATAACACCGCGGACACCGGCAATCGATAGGCGCGCTGGATAAACCGCGAGATCAACTTACCAAGCGGAGTGGTAAACGATCCGAGCAAGCGGGGGGCCGAGCCGGCGAACAGACCATGCGAGCGCGCAATAGTTGGCGGGACCAACGCAGGCGGAAGGATGAGCGGCGTGCCGAACAAGCGAAACGTAAGATCGCGATACCACGAAGGCGCGATAACGGCCGAAGGCGAACGGGGCAACTGGGCGGCGAATGGAGACCAGGGGCGTACACGGGGCGTTACCAGGAACGGGTTCCGACCAACGGTCAGCGGACCGAAGGTAGGGGAGGCGCGAGAGCGTTACCAAGGACTCGCGTGCGTGTAGGAGCACCGGGTATATCAGAGAGAGCGTAACGGGTGACGACGAAATATAAGAGACGTTGCAAACGGAACTCGCGAAGTAAAAACATTGGTGATGAAATGATAACAATTAGGCCACCGCCAAATTCTAAGTTAATTAATGTACACGCAAAGTTTCATTTTCCAGAAGAATCCGTAATTAACAATAATGTATAATAAATTAAAGATAAGGATAACGAAACATGGAATGCTGCGTAGAATATTTACTCTAATGTACACATAGCGAATCAATAAGTCGAACAAAGGGGCTTTTGTTCATGGAGCACCTGTCCAACGAGACAAAAGACCAGGAACGCGGAAGTCAAACAGCATCACATCTGGGAAGCAGGTGTAAGCCACATCTGGGCCCCAGATGTCCCAAAAGTAGGCGGAACCATACCAAAGTGGGGATGCAACCGGAGGCCTGGAGCCGGAGCAGAACCCCGAGATCGAGGAATTCTTCGTCGGAGCCTCGTAGAGAACAGTCGATTCGGTCTGATAAAGCTTTGCGATAGAAACTTAGACTCTCGGAGTTGAACATCCCGCGGTAGTCGCGTTAACACTTTGAAACATTGTCACGAATACTTGTATCAGAAATTAGAATAAAATAGATTGTATTTTATTATCTCAAAAAAATCAGAGTACTTGAATTAATTCGTGTGCGATAAACTTACCTGACAGACGTACCTACCTGATCCTGATACTTACCTGTCGGCGATCCGATATCCGCACGGGGAAATCCAAAGGCGTTCCAGCGAAGGTCCAGGGCGAAGTCGGCGGTGCACAGCTGCAGTCCAGAGATGGTCCGAGGTGCGTGGTCCAGCGGCGATCCTAGATCCGGCGGCGAAGGGCGACCTGAAACAGAAAAAAGGAAAGAAGAATCAGCGGAGCGCAATTAAGGTTGGGAAGTTCATAATATCCGAAATAATCCTTTCTCGGTTTGTTGGGTAAAAATTGAGTGGCGACCGTGTCGGAGACACATCTTTTGTACATAAGGGGGGTATCACTTCTCGGTCCGGCTACAACCTCACCTTGCAGCCGTATGCTAAATCCGCGTTCCCAGTAGACAATAGCTCGCCTAGAGTAGTTACCGGGCTCGCCGACGGCTGGGTATCTCACGTTCTACGGGTCGGATCTCAACGCCGACCCCCACTGCACGCTTCTCCGGTCTCCACGAGCGGTTGTGACCGGACGGCACGAGTTGAGCCCGATTCCGGCGGATAATATTCCTATCAAACGGTCGCCACTCGGTTTTACCTTAGTCTACCGAGAACGTAAGTTTGCCTCAACGCCCCGATTATTTGCAAGACGCTAATAGGATTTATTTGTTTCAGAAGGATGCCCCTGATGGATCACCGTTGCTGTTTTTCATCCCTGGATCCTCGCTTTACATCGCATACCAGATAGAGGTAATTAAGGATAAAATTATTATAACCTATTTATTTGAATTTTTATTTCAGACTGATGTCCCTGGTGGATCACCGTTGCTGCTTCTCATCCCTGGATCCTCGTTTTACATCGCATACCAGATAGAGGTAAGTAATTATAAAATAATTATGTGATAATTATTTTATGGTTTTGTTGCAGATCGACGCCCGGAATGGATCGCCATTGCCGTTACCCGTCTCTGGATCCTCGCTTTACCTCGCATACCAGATAAGGGTAAGTCCCGATAATTATGTTTTAATTATGTACTAATGCGCTTCTTTTCTTTCAGGTTCCTGCCTCGGATGGATCGCTGCTCTGTTGCTGCTCTGCTTCCCCGGATCCTCGCTTTACATCGCATACCGGATTGCCGCTGGCCAACGTTGGATCATCGCCGAAGGACAAGGTAAGTAGAAGGTAAGTATCGATAATTTTTTATAATTAATCAGGAGAAATTGTTTCAGAATTAATTAATCTTTAATTCCAGATCATCATTTCAACGTTACAGGCCGTTTCACAATATCATAAAGGTGTCTCACAACGCGAGTTTCTCGCCTCGGTGTGAACGTCGCTTTATTTCAATAAAGTTGCACAGTTATTCGATTTGCGTATTTCGGCTTATTTGTTTAGTCGTCACGATGCTTTTATTCCAAATAATTATTCCGATTGGAGGACTCTATGTCCCACGATTGTTAACTATGATCACGCACTCGGCCATCACTCTGTTATACAGTGTTCGTGCGCAGTATTAACGAACGAGTATTCGGTGGTTAAATACAATGATTAATAATGTCCGCACAATATTCCGTATCCGCGTGACCCAATGCCCGTGGTTGTTATATACTCGATAATTGCACTTCCGTTAATTAACAATGTATCCGAATTTCAACTCGCGTATTGTTGCTTACACTCGATTGTATTTGGCAATTAATTGCCCCTAGCTGTTAGTTAAGGCGAGTAATTTAACGCGATAGTACGCGGGAGTTCTCGGTTGTAAAGTATAACGCGTATGCCGATCGTACAGAGTGTGATACGTGTGTTCGCCACGGCTATACCCGAGAGACTGCCTTGAGCGGTCGCTCTCGCTTGGGCTCCCCACTTATGCCGGCGCGCTCCCACTCCTCGGAACTTTCTCGATCGTCTATTGTTCGCGGCCGGCACATCTGGGCTGCTATTCTCGAACTCGCTCGCAGCAGAAGCGTATGCGCATGTGCCCATTTTCGAGTACTCGAATTGAAAAGTATATTCTCGAGAAGAATATGCGTATACTAAACGGAGCGAATACTTAAGTTTTTACTCGCAATGCAACGAGTGGGTAAAGGTATTCGCTTCCTACATTGCGAATACGTTTCTTGTAGAAAGTTGGTGGTATAATCTTAACCTTACACGTGAAAAACAATATTTATGTCGTTATCTCAATAATGAACTTTATTAATCAAGCGTTTATTTTAAATGAACTGGAGGCTGCCGAATTTGCAGCAGATAGAAATCCTCGTATAATATACGAAGAACGTGACCCTTTCCAATTAAGCGAAAAGAAATTTGTAAAAATATATCGGCTGTCAAAAAGATTAGCTACTGAATTTATAGAAGACGTGCAGCCTTTTATTATACAAGGAACAAGGGTATCTGCTTTGAGCACAAATAGAAAAGTAAGAAACATATGCCTTGAAATTTACAACATAACTATATTTACCAATTAATTAATTTCTTATTTCTTTGATTGTACGTTATGTTTTGTGTTGCAAAGGTACTTACTGCATTACGTTATTTTGCGAGTGGCAGTTACCAATTAGATATTGGCCAAAATTTAAATAGTGCTGTAAGCCAGTCTTCGGTGTCACGAAGTATACACGAAGTTATTAATGCCGCAAACCGTCCAGAAGTTATGGACAAATGGATTAAATTTCCTCGTACTGTGGCAGAACTACATCATTTGCGTAACGAGTATGTTTTATATAATAGTTATTAGTAAATTTGTATGTCATTATTATATATTTATATTATATCTGCAATATTATTATTAAATATTAAATATGTTATATTTATTAATATATAAAATGAAATGAAGTGGCATAAATCAAATTGTCTCAATATTTTTGTACAGATTTTACCACAGTCACAGATTCCCAGGGGTCTACAGATGTATCGATTGCACACACGTTGCAATATACCCGCCAAAGATTAATGACCCGCTTTACCCAGAACATGCATACGTTAATCGTAAAGGATATCATTCGATCAATGTACAATTGGTAAACTAACTGTACATACATGCTAAAATTGTTGTCTAGTAACTTTTGATTTTTATGTATTCTTTCAATGAATAATAATTAATATTTTGTTTTTCAGATATGCGATCACAGATTGAAAATCCTGAACATCAATGCACGATTTCCTGGCAGCACGCATGATGTGTATATTTGGAATAACTGTAATGCTAGGCAAGCAGCGGAACAGATCTATAGAAGATTTGGGAGAAATACTTTCTGTTTACTAGGTACTCTCATATTTCATGTGGTCTATTGTGAACAGTATTCATATGCATGAATTGCAGAATTATTAGTACTATGATTTTTCCATTTATTTATGTAGGAAACCAAAAAATGAAAAATATAAGTCACTTATATTTGGTTCAAAATTATAATAATTATTGATTTTATTTGCAGGTGATTCCGGATACCCTTTGCGCCCATGGTTATTAACGCCTATTGCTAACGCACAGCCAATGAGTGCAGAGGCTCGGTATAATGAACGACAAATGGGCTGTCGTTCTTTAATCGAACAGTGCAACGGCGTTTTGAAAATGAGGTTCCGCTGTTGTTTAAAACATCGAGTTTTACACTATGCTCCTGATGTAGCGTCTAAAATTATTAATACCTGTGCCATTTTGCACAACATTTGTATTACAAATAACATGCCCGATCCTCAGCCATTAGAAGGAGACGACGAACTAGATTTTGGCATGTACGAAGAAGATGCTAATGAAGTAGTTGAGGAAATTAGGAATGCTCGTAGAGTGAATGAAGAGTTAGCAGCAGGACGACTACTGCAAACGCGAATTATTAGAAATTATTTTAATTAAAACAATGCAGTAGTAGGCTTAAAAATAACTGCAGTTAAGTTTACTGTAAGAAATAATTTTATTTACAAAGCTTATGTTCTAAGATGTACATTTCATTACACAAGTGCTATTTATCAATTTTTGCTTATAAATGTGTAATATTTTTTATGTAGACATGTAGAGAAACAAAATTTAATATATTTACTAAAAGAAAACTAAGTGAACTTAGATATTAAGAAAGTTTTATCTTAATTCCCAGGTAGCAAACACACGTTATTTCACGTCAGAATGATGTCACTGTGACGTCAAATGACGTTATTTTGATGTCAAATAACGTGCGTTTGTCACCTGGTTAAGTACCTTTTTAAAATAAAAATGTATTTTGAGAATTACAAAAAACTCTTCTCCTGAGTATACAAGTATGATCTGGTATGTATTGTTTATCACATTGTATTATCACATCTCAGTCTTACATACGAGTATCAAAACATGGTAACTTTTTTGGGGTGCTTTCCGGCAACCGTTTCCTTACAAACAATGTGATACTTTATTATTGCAAGAGACCACACTAAATTCTTACTCTTTAACGACAATTAATTGCACACATACAAAGGCTGTACGTATTGTTACTTAAACACTTTAGTTTTATGCAATAGTATCACAACTAAACCTATTTTTGTTACTTTTCTAATAATATCCTTTGGTAATAAACTATGTTATTTAATTGTACACTGCAATCGAGGACGCACAATGTATACTCTTTAACAGTGGTTATTTGGACACACATAAAACAACTGTAATCGCAGTTAATAACCACAACATAAACGTTTATGAAAATATTCTAACAAATTAAATTAAAAGTAGTACTAGCTGCAATAACTTATTATAAAAAGAGTTTTCCTTGTATAACATATATATGCCAAGCTAACAAAGAAGTCAATGTTAATTTAAGACATTTGGCATCTTTCTGCGGCCGAGGCAATGCGTTCCTTAGCCTCTGCACATCTAGCTATATATTCGAGTTTTTGTTTATAATACTCTTGTTTTAGTTTATAATCTTTATTAGCAATATCAACTAGGTTATCAGAAGCTTCTTTAGTCTGTTCTAATTTCCGAATTGCAAAAGGCTTTTTACCTTGTGTTTTAGTACATTTAGCCGTACTGTGGCCCCTGGTACCATTTACAACAGCATCACTTTCAATATTATTGTCTTTCTTTTTTCCCATCGCATCGAATGTGTTCTCTTTATTATCGTTTATGTCTGCTAACATTGATTTTTTCACGATGTCATAGTTCTCTTCAAGGAATTCTATGTCGTTGTCAAATGCCATTGTTTTTAGGGTTGTACTGTCCATATCAAAATATTCCACTTCCTTGATAATTACATCATCATCCTATACATATGTTCCACAATATTTATTCATACACACATATCTACATATAGTTATGGTTTTACACTTCATATATATTACAGTGTACATAATACCTCTTCGTTAAGCTGCATTTCAGTAGTTGACTCTCGTGAAGTGGAATGTCCATCCGTTAGATTTTTGGGGATCAATGACATGACTTTTTCTTCGTCCGGTGTAAGAACTGTTGTACATAGTTCTCCACCTCCTGTTTGACGTCTATGAACGTTAATTTCTCCTTGCTTTGATTTGCTTCGGGACCGAAAATCTTGCCAACACTATATAAACAAATTGTTCCTAATCAAAAAGTATTATTTACATTACGTACTGTAATAATAATAATTTTAATTACCTTGCGCCATGCCTTCCAATTTTTTTCGGCACCGTTACAAGCATTTAAAATTTCAGCAATTTCTTGCCACAACTTTGCAGCATGATCGACCGTGAAAGTTTTCGAAAACTTGCCACTTACGAGATTCGGGTGATTCGTCATGTACTCTGTCAGCAAATTACGCTGTTCCTCGCTAATGTTGCCCGATCTCTTCTTCTTCTCACTCTTTATCATTTTATTATTGCTCGAAACCGTGGAATAATTCATAACTGCGATGACAATAACAAAGCTGTAGAAAGCTCGATATATGTAGGTTAAGTAGTAATTCCTGCGCTGTTGCCAAACCTAATTCGTGTTCGCAAGGAAGCGCATACGTTTGGTCCTTCCCACGTTCCGAGCGCTCGCATCGCCTATTCGAGAATTGCAACTAACGAGCGTGCTCGTATCTTATCCACTCGAAATGCTGGTATGCGCAAACTTGCGAGTGAGTTTGAGAATCGAGCCCCTGGCGCGATCCCGCGAGAACACGGTGATTTTCACTACCATCTCGCGTGCCCTATTGCGCATCTCCCGTTTACGCTCGTTCTAGAAAGTTTCCGTGGAAATTTCCACGCGCAACGCAGTGCGAGAACCTTCCCTCCTTGGCACCGCTGCACCAGGTTTTCACTCGCGATTAACTTTCGACGCGGACGGCGCCGATCCTTGCGCACCTCCTTGGAGATGCCCTCGATGACGAATTTGGGTGTTCTCCCTGTAGAAGACGTCCGGGTGACGTCGATATCGTCAGCCGTTGACGCCGACCCTCTGGCTAGGTTTCTCGGGACCTGGTATCGCCGTTCCGGGCCACTGTTCCCGTAGATGATGCGTTTCCTGGTTATCTTCGCCGGAGCTCGACGTCGACCCCCTTGGCGGGTGTCCTAGGACCTCTCGCGACGGATTACGTCGTTTGTTCCCGGGGAAGATGCGTTTCCCGGGGAACTCGTCTGACCTTGACG
The DNA here is from genome assembly GCF_048541705.1 of Temnothorax americanus. Lineage (NCBI taxonomy): Eukaryota > Metazoa > Arthropoda > Insecta > Hymenoptera > Formicidae > Temnothorax > Temnothorax americanus. Next base: position 141,821 of record NW_027509234.1, read on the forward strand.
CCGACCCCCCGGGAGGGTGTCCCAGGTCCTAGTATCCTCATCACGCCGAAACCCGCGGTCGCCGCCGCAGCTTACGACCGTCGCGAATGCTGCTGGCGGTGCAAGCAGCGGGGCCACACCCGTTTTGATTGCCGACGACCGCCGCGCCGGTTCTGCTCGCAGTGCGGCCGAGATGGCGTTTTTACCAAAGATTGCCACCCGCCGCCGGGAAATGCCGCTCGGGCCGGGAAAGAAGCGGCCGTCCCCCGGTCCTCCGAATAGTATACAAACCGCGCCCGTTCCTAACCGTCATGGTAGCCAAACAGCCCGTCGACGCCCTGCTAGATACCGGATCCGAGGCATCGTTCGTAAACGCACGCACCGCCGATAGGCTCGCCCGTTACTTTCCGATCCGACCGGTCGACGGGCGCGTATACCTCGCCGACGGGTCAAGCACCACCGTTCCGGGCTTGATCACGTTTCCCGTAACAATACAAGGGAGGATGTTCTGGCACAAATTTCAAATCATGCCAACGCTCGAGTACGACCTGCTCATCGGCGTCGACTTATGGATGAAATTGGACTTCGCCATACCGTCCCCGACCGCACCGAGCACGGAGACGCGAACCGCCGCCGTAGAGAACCTACCCGAGGGGGGCGCGCAGCCGGAGGACGAACGCCTCCGCCGTTTTTTGGCCGACGAACTGGCGAAATTCGAAGCCGTGCGAGGCCCCACCGACCGTGCCGAGCACGTTATCCGCGTAAAGACCGACCGTCCGATTAAGCAACGGTATCGGCCGCGCAACCCCGCGATGCAAGCGATCATCGACGCCGAAGTCGACAAAATGCTTCGCGACGGGATCATCGAACCCTCGCACAGCGCCTGGAGCTCGCCAGTCGTCATCGTGCGGAAAAAAGACGGCAAACCGCGGTTTTGCATCGATTTTCGCCAAGTAAACGACGTGACCGAAAAGGACGCCTATCCGATACCTCAGATCACCGCGACCCTCGATAAACTCCGGGGGGCCCGATACCTGACGACTCTTGACCAAAAAAACGGATACTGGCAGGTGCCGCTTTCACCGGAAAGCCGGCCCGTAACCGCTTTTACCGTCCCGGGAAGAGGCTTAATGCAATTCACCGTAATGCCGTTCGGGTTGCACTCGGCGCCGGCCACGTTTCAGCGCTTGCTCGACGCCGTGTTAGGCCCCGAGCTGGAGCCACGCGTGGTCGTCTACCTGGATGACATCGTCATCATCAGCGAGACATTCGAGGAACACCTGAGGATCATGCGCGAAGTGTTCCGCCGGCTCCGCGAAGCCAGCCTGCGGATCAACCCCGAAAAGTGCCGGTTCTGCGTCAACCGAATTAAATATCTCGGCCACATCATCGACCGCGACGGTATTCGAACCGACCCCAAAAAGGTCAGCGCCGTCGCAAACTGGCCCGCCCCGCAAAACGTCCGTCAAGTCCGGCAGTTTCTGGGGATCGCGTCCTGGTACCGCCGGTTCGTTAAGGACTTCGCAACCCTCGCCGCACCGCTCACCGCGTTGACCCGCAAGCAGGCGCGGTGGACCTGGGGGGAAACCGAACGGGCCGCGTTCGAGACGCTGAAAGGGGTTCTGACGACCGCTCCGGTGCTCGCTTGCCCCGACTTCACGCGCCAATTTTACCTGCAGACCGACGCCAGCACCACCGGCCTCGGGGCCGTGCTGACGCAGTATTTTCCCGAGGGAGAGCGCGTGATCGCGTACGCCAGCCGCACTCTGAATAGCGCCGAGCGAAATTACAGCGCCACCGAATTAAAGTGTCTCGCGGTGATCTGGGGCATCAGGAGAATGCGCGGGTACCTCGAAGGATACCGGTTCACGGTGATCACGGATCACCAATCCTTAAAATGGCTGCAAAAGATAGAATCACCGTCCGGCCGACTGGGGAGGTGGGCGTTCAAATTGCAACAGTTCGATTTCGACGTCAAGTACCGTAAAGGGAACCTCAACAAGGTGGCCGACGCGCTGTCACGGCAACCCGAAAGCCTCGGCATCTCCGCACCGAAATGCCCGTGGCACACGCGTATGTGGCACACGACCGAAGCCACTCCGCACGAAGTACCTGACTTCCGAATCGATCACGGACGGCTGTAGAAGCACGTGCTCCACAGCCTGGACTTTAAAGACACTCCGGCGGGCGAACAGTGGAAGGAGTGCGTCCCGAAGGACCAGCGCGCCGCGATCCTCGAACGGTACCACGACGCACCCACCGCCGGCCACCTAGGAATCGCTAAGACGATCGCGAGAGTCGCGCTCCGCTATTACTGGCCCGGCATGTTCCGCGATATCGCCCGTTACGTAAGGGAATGCCCGACATGCCTGGCGCACAAAGCCGCGCAGGAGAAACCGGCCGGCCAGTTACATCCGACCACCCTCAATCACCCGTGGCAGCAGGCCACCATTGACCTCGTCGGTCCGCTCCCGCGATCCGCCGCCGGCCATGTTTGGCTCTTAAATATGCAAGACCGATTCACGAAACGGGAAGCCATTATCTTCCGTCATGGATGCCCGGACGAAATCCTGTCGTATAATGGCACCCAGTTGAAATCGCAACAACTCGCAAAGCTGCTAGACGAGTGCGGGATTCGTCACCGATTCACGCCGGCATACGCGCCCCACTGCAACCCGGTGGAGCGCACAAATCGCGTAATTAAAACGATGATCGCACAATACGCAAAGAGGCACAAAACCTGGGACGAAAACCTACCCGAGCTCCAGTTCGCGTACAACACCGCGACGCACGACGCGACCGGCTACACGCCCGCATACCTAAACCACGGCCGCGAATTACGGCGCCCCGGGGAAAACGCGCCGCGCGACGCTCCGATCCCGCCGTCGACACTCCACCGCCACCTGACCGAGGCATACGGACTCGTAAAAATCCAGTTGGCGCGCGCGTTTCAGCACCAGGAGAAGCATTACAACCTCCGCCGCCGAGAATGGAGACCGAGAATTGGGGAATGGGTATGGAAGCGGGACCGCCCGTTGTCCAACAAAAGCGCGGCGTTTAACGCGAAGCTCGCGCCAAAGTTTATCGGCCCGCTAGAGATTCGCCGCATCATCTCGCCAGTCATTGTGGATCTCCGTAGCCGCTTGGGAAAGTGGTACCGGCACGTGCACGTGCAAGATTTAAAACGCGCCCCGGCCGATATACCACCCGCCGTGCCTGATCCAGACCTGGAGGGGGGGGAACGCGCTCGCACCGGCCGTTACCGCCGTTCAAACGAACCCCGCCGGAAAGCGTGCGTCCACACGTCAACGCCGACGAACCGAATATTGTTACGCGACGACGACCTACCCCGACCTAAACATTTGCCGGAAAACAAAAACAAGCGCAATGAGCACCGACGCGACGGCGGAAGGAAGCGCCGATCGTCAGAATATCAAGAGACATGACGGACGAAACACCGGCAGCCGCTCACGACATTCTGACCGAAATCGCCAAGATCCTCGGCGAAGACGAGGAGTACGACCCGGCCAACCCCGGGATCGACCGAGGATGGGCCACCTTGTACAGGGGCGAGCCCGACACGGGGCCACCACCGCCGCCAGCCGGGCCGACTCAGCCGAGGGCCGTGCCACGGGTTGGCACGGTCATACAACGGTCCGACGCAGCCAACAGTTCCAAGCAAGCCTAGCTGCTGGCCACACCGCCGCCACCACCACGACGAGCACGACCGCTGAGCGAGGTCCCCCGATGCCCACGGCCAACCCTGCAGCCGGCACGGGTAATGGGGCCGTTGCCGCCACCGCCGATCCCGATCCAAGTCGAGCCCGGGGTAATCGTCGAAGTACCCCACTTCGCATGCCACGTCGCACGGCAGTACAAGCCCACGCTCGGGCATCGACGATGGCACATCCACTTTAACGGAGATGGCTCCGTACGGTGGATAAAAGAAAAGTCGCGGGGAAAACCAGCCTGAGGCCAGCCGACCATCCAGCCGACGCCTCCGACCAACCGAGTGAGATGGCGAGTGATATGCCTCTAGTTTCAGCCATTCCTAAGAGGGGGGTGGTGTAACGATGCACCCCGTGCGCTAAGCATCGTTCCCGGCTAACGACCGCCGGATGCCGCCTGTTAAGTATTGTGATATTAATGCTTCGGGCATACTCGCTTACGATCCCGTCCCTGTTGTTCCCCCGCTTAGCTACGCGATCACGTGAGCGGACCCGAGCCATCCCCACCAAACTCTCGCCAGAAGCTTGCAGCGAGTCAAGCAAGCAGCACGTGAAGCACGGCTATCTTAAGCTCAGCGATTTTTCGTTATCATATAGTTGCTAGTAGACTTGTGGAGAATAATAAAAGACTTAAAATAAAAGACTCATTGTCTTGACCACACCGTTCCCGAGAAAACACCGGAGAGCAACGTGGAAGGAGCTTAAGCCAACGATCTCTTTCAACGAAAATTAGAAGGAGAGGCTAAGAGTTCTCTAACACAAAACATTGGTCCTTCGAGCCGGATATAGACTGATATATCCGGATACAGACGGATGGAAGGCCGGACCACCGGATACAGTAAGCCATCCGTAATTCGACGACATCTACTGCACTTCTAAAATCGCTGTAATCTAACGCAAGGAGATTAGCGAAGCTTCACCGCCATTAAGAAAGGCAGGTCACTGTCTTCTACTTTCATACAAGCATCTATTTCGAACCCCGCTGCACCAGCGAATCGATCCCAGGGAATCAGCTAACCAGCCAGGAATCCCGCGCCAGCGGACAAATCATCCCGGACCGATCCCTGCAGGAACGGCAAGGCAGCGCAAGGATTCATTTCAGAGGAACGCCGGCAGCCATTACAGTGCGACATCGGTGCCCCTCCCCCACCGTACAACGAGGCAATTCTTGTTTCGACGCGTACATTATATTTAGCGCCCGTAATATTCAGGTAAGGAAAGCTGTTTTCAACGGTCGCCAACCAGAATTTCCTTGTCATTTTGTACTCAACATACATAGAATCTTGATTCCGACATGGATAACGACCCGGTCAACATAAAAAAACGACGGTCGACCGTAAAGGCGTCGTGCACGCGCATAAGAAGCTATGTCGATAGCATTTCTTCATTGTCTCCGTCGATAATATTGCAGCTTGAAGAGCGTAAAGTTAAATTAGACCAGTATTGGGCCGATTACAATGTTTATCAAACTCAATTAGAAATGCTCGATGAATCAGAAGCTAACGATAGAGTCGCCTTTGAGGAAGCATTCTTTAATTTGTCAAGTAAAATGCGTGAATTAATGCAAACTCAGTCTACTTCGCGTAATGCGGTAACGGCGTCACCAACGCTTTCAAATGCCTCTGATATGCGAGAAACATATAATGTCAGATTACCGAAACTCGATCTTCCTAAATTTTCGGGGAAATTTGATGAATGGTTTCCGTTCCGCGACTCATTTCTTTCGATCATACACGCGAATACAACTCTCAGTGATATTCAGAAACTACAATACCTGAGAGCCACTCTTACCGACGAAGCAAGTAATGTACTAAGCCCTCTCGAGATATCCGAGGCGAACTATGCGGTCGCGTGGGACCTATTAAAGGAAAGATTCGATAATAAACGCGACATTGTACAAACGCATCTCAAATCCATTATCGAGTTACCGGTTATGACGAAGGAAAACGTGGTAGAATTGCGACAGATCGCTGATGGTTCTGCGCGTCACATGCTAGCATTAAAAGCACTGAAGCGTCCCACAGAACATTGGGACGATCTTTTAGTTTACATTCTTAGCTCTAAGCTCGACCCGACCACAGAGCGAGAATGGCGACTGTCACTCAAGGACTCCGAGTTACCTACATTGAAACAATTTCACGTTTTCCTAGCCCATCGTTGTCAGGCTATCGAATCAACTGGTAGGTCATCCAATACTTCTACGAAAAATGTAAATTCGCGTTCGCAAGCGAGTAACAAACAAAGGACATCATGTAATGCATCCGTTAGCACAAAATGTGATTTTTGTAAAGGTGAACATGCTATTTACCAATGTAAACAATTTTTAGCTCTCCCGATTCTCAAACGGATTGCGGAAATTCGGTCACGCAAGATCTGCTTGAACTGTCTTCGTTCAACGGCTCACAATTCAAGCAAATGTACTTCAGGGACTTGCAGAATCTGTTCTCGCAAGCACAATACATTGCTGCACATCCCGGAATCATCTGATCGGAACAAGGCGAGTGACGATCACAAAGAGGAAGCTAGCTCATCAGAGTCTACGAATACGAGTACTCCGCACGCTGTGGTCTCTCACGCCTCAAACACAGTTGATAGTAAATGCATACTTCTATCAACCGCTGTAGCTCTCGTTCAAAGCAAAAACGGTTCACTACAACCATGCAGAGTATTGTTAGATTCCGGATCGCAAGCTAATTTTATTTCTAAAGACACTTTAAACACTTTAGGTCTAATTCCACGTTCGATAAATATCTCTATATCAGGTATAAACGGCACAACCACTCGTTCAAATCAAGCAGTGCAATTAAAGTTGCAATCGCGCTTAAATTCTTATTCCACGATCATTGATTGCATTGTAACCGATCGCGTAACAGATGATATTCCATCCTCTAACGTGAAACGAACAGCTTTCGAAATACCGCGAAATATTGAACTCGCCGATCCCAATTTTCATATTGCGTCTAAAATTGACATATTGATCGGTGCAGACACATTCTGGAACCTCATATGCGTAGGACAGATCAAACCTTCACAAAAGCATCCGACATTGCAAAAAACCAGATTAGGCTGGATTCTAGCGGGTCGTTTAAACAATTCCGTAATGAACTCGCGAAACATGCAATCTTTTCACGCTTCTCTCAGCAATTCCGAATTAAACGAGCAGTTAAGTAAATTCTGGCAGCTAGACGAGATTCACTACAAATCAAATAACTATACTCTCGAAGAGAGTTTTTGCGTAAAACATTTCTTAGAAAATGTATCGACAAACGAACAGGGTAGATACATAGTCAAATTACCGTTAAAGGAAGAATTAATTGTTAGTATCGGCAATTCGAGAAATATCGCATTAAGTCGTTTGCAGGGATTAGAAAGACGCTTCGTCCGTGATCCCCATCTCAAGAAACGTTATTCGGATTTCATCGATGAATATCTTACATTAGGTCACATGAAACCGATAGTAGAACAATCTTCTAACGAATCCGGAGCCTATTACTTGCCTCATCATTGCGTGTTAAAAGAGTCCGCTAAAAGTACAAAACTTCGCGTCGTATTTGACGGATCATGCAAAACTGATACCGGCATATCCTTAAACGATTCTATGATGATAGGACCGGTCGTTCAAGAAGACCTTATGTCTATACTCATGCGCTTTCGTATTTACATTTACGTAATAGTAGCCGACATAATTAAAATGTACAGACAAATATTGCTGCATCCTTCGCAGACGAAACTGCAACGTATTCTTTGGCGTCTCATGTCCGATCTAGATGTTAAGATCTATGAATTACTTACTGTTACATACGGTACTGCAGCTGCCTCTTTCCTCGCTACAATGTGCCTTAAGCACCTAGCGGAGAAATACGCCCACGTCTTTCCCATAGGTTCGTTGCATGTTATACGTAACTTCTACGGCGACGACTTACTTACGGGAGCTAATACAATATCAGAAGCGATGGTCATTAGAGATCAAGTAGTACAATTACTAAAACTAGCTTCTTTTGAACTTAGTAAATGGGGATCTAATTGTCCCGAATTATTGAATGGCGTGAGCGATCAAGGCGAGGGTCTCGTACCGTTTGATAAAGATTCTGATTTCCGTATTTTAGGCATCCTTTGGGATCAAGATGACGATACATTTCGTTTTTCGTATAAGCCTAGTCAACAACCTAACGTCGTAACTAAACGTTCGATATTGTCTGAAGTGTCAAGATTATTTGATCCATTAGGGCTACTTGGTCCGATAATTGTAATCGCGAAATTAATAATACAAGATTTATGGATTTCGAAAGTGGATTGGGATGAATCGATTCAGCAAGACTCTCATACAAAATGGCTAAGACTTAAATTACAACTTCCTTGTTTGAATCAGTTTCATATTCCTCGTTGCGTCGGTAATTTCGCTAATCCAAAATCCACACAAATTCATGGCTTTTGCGATGCTAGCCAACGCGCTTACGGTGCGTGCGTTTACATTCGCATGAAAGTTGGTCATCAAGGATACCAGTCAAACCTACTTTGCTCCAAATCTCGTGTCGCACCACTTAAAGCAGTAACATTGCCGCGACTCGAATTGCAAGCAGCACTATTGTTGTCGCAGTTAGTTGATAAAATTAGATCATCAATCGATTTAATAGACGTAGAAGTATTCTTGTCATCAGATTCCAAAATAACTTTAAATTGGATAGCTTCTCCATCGCGCAAATGGTCGACATTCGTAGCTAACCGAGTTGGGGAAATTCAACGATTAACTGACATAAGCAGTTGGCGCTACGTCGCTTCATGCAATAATCCAGCAGACATTCTATCCAGAGGATCATTTCCTGACGATCTAATAGACTCGCACATGTGGTGGCACGGCCCATCATTCTTACTAGAGCCAGACCGCCATTGGCCAAGCGGGGAATACAATTCCTTTGATGGCGAGATTCCTGAACAAAGGGTCGTTTGCACAGCTGTTGTATCCATTGACTGCGAAGTTATCGACGACTTGCTCAACAAGTTTTCCAGTATTAACAAAATATGTCGAATCTTAGCTTATTGTTCTAGATTCACCAAGCCTCAAGATTCTATTTCACAATCCATCGAGATTTCTCCAAAGGAGATTATAAATTCTTTAAACATCATATGCAAGGTTGTTCAAATGAAAGCCTTTATTAACGAGTATCATGCGTTAAAAAATCAAAACGACATTAGCAAATCTAGTTGTATCCTTTCACTATCTCCATTCATGAGTGAAGACGGCTTAATCCGAGTCGGTGGAAGACTGAAAAACTCAGCTCTATCATTCGACGCTTGTCATCAAATAGTCCTTCCTCGAAATCACATTTTAACGAAGCGTATAATAGAATTTGAGCATCAACGTAATATGCATTCTCCTTTGCAAGCTACTATGGCTGCAGTTAGGCAACGGTTTTGGCCGCTATCATTGCGATCATCCACTCGTAAAATCATTAACAATTGCGTAATATGCTTTAAGGCTAAGCCGATCTTTTCCGAAACAATAATGGGTTCTCTGCCCGCACCAAGAGTTAACGTATCGCGGCCATTCTCGCACTGTGGGGTCGACTACGCCGGACCTGTGACTTTACGTGAGGGTAAACGCCGAAACTCTCGTAATCATAAGGCTTATATTGCAGTTTTCGTATGTTTCGCCACCAAGGCACTACATTTAGAACTTGTGAGCGACCTCACTACTGACGCCTTTATCTCATCACTAAAAAGATTAATATCGCGACGGGGCAAACCCGAACGAATGTACTCCGACAACGCGACTACGTTCGTTGGAGCACAAAGACAAATTAAGGAATTCTATGATTTTCTCAAAACCGAACAAGCGCACAACTCCATAGAGCATTTCTTACGCGATCAACAAACCGAGTGGCATTTCATTCCTCCTAACGCTCCCCACTTTGGGGGCTTATGGGAAGCTGCAGTTAAATCCGCCAAGTTCCATCTCACTCGTATTGTTGGCACAGCCAACCTAACCTTTGAAGAAATGTCAACCGTATTGTGCGAAATCGAAGCTATTTTAAATTCGAGACCTCTCGTCCCTTTAACTTCGGATTCTAACGACTTAGGCTACTTAAGTCCAGGGCATTTTCTGGTTGGCTCTCCGTTAAACAGTTTTCCTGCCCGCAATTTAACAGATGTTAACACGAATAAACTGTTGCGATGGCAAGTAGTAGAACAAATGCGACAGCATTTTTGGCATAGGTGGAGCAGCGAATATCTTAACTCATTACAGGAAAGACATAAGTGGAAGATGTCAAAAGGTCAACAATTGAAACTTGACCAGTTAGTTTTAATAAAGCAACAAGGCGTAGCTCCATTGCAATGGATAACTGGTCGAATAGAAGACATACATCTAGGTTCCGATGGATTAGCGCGTTCAGCGAAGGTCAGAACTTCGAAAGGATCTTATGTTAGACCGCTTTCAAAGTTAGCAATATTACCGATATAATTCTATAGATGTAAGCTACTATGCGTAAATTCCTTTACACTTATATTGTCAACATGAAACATATTGCAAGGCATGTTATTTGCGTGAATTCTTCAATTTTTTTATATCTAATGTTTAAGTTAAGTTCATTTATGTACCAGCGTAAACTAAGCATACTGTATTAATTTGAATTACTCATGTTACAATGATTTAATTTAGTTCAGTCGATTGTTTTGTCAACTTATGGCTACGAGCCACCTGTCATTTAAAGCAATTGTTGAAGGGCAGACCCTTCAAGGCGGGCGGCGTTGTTAAGTATTGTGATATTAATGCTTCGGGCATACTCGCTTACGATCCCGTCCCTGTTGTTCCCCCGCTTAGCTACGCGATCACGTGAGCGGACCCGAGCCATCTCCACCAAACTCTCGCCAGAAGCTTGCAGCGAGTCAAGCAAGCAGCACGTGAAGCACGGCTATCTTAAGCTCAGCGATTTTTCGTTATCATATAGTTGCTAGTAGACTTGTCGAGAATAATAAAAGACTTAAAATAAAAGACTCATTGTCTTGACCACACCGTTCCCGAGAAAACACCGGAGAGCAACGTGGAAGGAGCTTAAGCCAACGATCTCTTTCAACGAAAATTAGAAGGAGAGGCTAAGAGTTCTCTAACACAAAACAGTGTAAATTTTACAATGTTTTACTTCCTTTCCCCCATTAGTTGATAGTGTACAAAAAATTAAAAAATAAGTAGGTATCGTGACGAATTCTAACTCGATAGCTTCGATATCAGTTTTAGACGAACATGTTTGAACATGTTTCGCGGTTGATGTCATGTGGAGGGGGGAGGGGGGGATATACGTCTTAATAAAGAAAAAAACATCTTACCTTAATCCCCTCTCCTAAAATTCAGAGCGCTAATTGGGCGTTCCAGAAACATTAATTTCCCCCCCTCCTTCATCATAGTTTTGTAAGTTGCCGCGTATATTCGATTAATTTTTTATACGACTAGTCTCGTATCGACTGCTTGTGCGAACGGTGTTCACTTCTCATAACCGAGAGAAAGAATGTATTCCGCTGAAGGAAGCAACGGCGGTAACAGCATTGGCAGTAGACGTATGAATTATTACGTGCCGATTCCCGATGTTGAAACTCCAACGTGTGAAAACAAGTAAGTTTTGTATAATTTATAGAGCTTTATATTTTTTTATATCTTTTTTGCGAATTGTATTATTTTTGAAAGTAATCTCATTATTTTTTCTATAGCATTTCGTTGGAGCGTCGCGCGGTTCGTATACTAGGCAGACGATACGCATTGACAGCAACAGCTTATAAATATTTGGATATTGGGATCAACGTGGGACCTATGTCCTCTGTGGATATACATATTGGCGATAACCGAGGCAATCGAATAATTCTGCCTCATGCAACGTGGGTGACGTTCATCGAAAGACGTGCGGATATTCAGCAACTCGTGCGGTCACCATCGCATGCAGGACCATCATCGCTAGCGTTTCGAGATCTCGAACTCGTTAAAATACGCGACGCAGATATTGTAAAATTGGCCTCGTGCGACACCAGCTTGTACATGAAACCGTCAACCGTACTCTTCTTGTTCGAACTAGAACATTGCGTCGAGAATGTGTATTTTCAACTGTGTCAAAATGTTCATGGCGTAAGTGAAAAATTTAAACAATTTGTAATCATTTTACGCCAAAATTGTATCACCGATAAATGTAACGCAGTTAGAATCTTGCGTGAATTTTATGATAAGAATTCAATTATTGATTGTGAACTGTTGGCGTATGCTGCAGATAATATTGTACATGATGCATTACATGAGAAATAAATGTATATATATATATATATATATATATATATTAAAATGCATATCACTGTATCTAAAATTATCTTTCCTTCTCTCAATTATTTATTATAATGAAAAGAAACGCGCGAACGGGGGCCGGGAGCGAGAGAGAACGCGCGCGAGAGAGAACGCAAACGGGGGCGAGAGAGAACGCGCGCGAGAGAGAACGCAAACGGGGGACGGGAGCGAGAGAGAACGCGCGCGAGAGAGAACGCAAACGGGGGACGGGAGCGAGAGAGAAACTGCGCGCGAGAGAGAACGCAAACGGGGGACGGGAGCGAGAGAGAACGCGCGCGAGAGAGAACGCGAACGAGAGGACGGCGCTTTTGTAATACCCCCGCGCCGATAAAGTGACAACCCTCCTCCCCCCCCCCCCGGCGGTACCCCTTGTCAATGCGATATGTTTATTAATATTTAATAAACATGTCCCGACACGCTCGCCGACCCCCCCCCCGCTCCCCCTCGCCACCAAGTCGTCCCCCCCTCCCCGCTCCCCCTCGCCACCAAGTCGGCCCCCCCCGGCTGACCCCTCGCCGCCAAGTTGCCCCCCCCCGGCTGACCCCTCGCCTACGAGTCGTCCCCCCCTCCCCGCTCCCCCTCGCCACCAAGTAGTCCCCCCCCCCGCCCCGCCCCGGCTGACCCCCCGCCTACGAGTCGTCCCCCCCCCGGCTGACCCCTCGCCACCAAGTTGTCCCCCCCGCCCCGGCTGACCCCTCGCCTCAAGTTGTCCCCCCCCCCCGGCTGACCCCTCGCCACCAAGTTGCCCCCCCCCGGCTGACCCCTCGCCGCCAAGTTGTCCCCCCCCGGCTGACCCCCCGCCCCCAAGTTGTCCCCCCCCCGGCTGACCCCTCGCCACCAAGTTGTCCCCCCCCCGGCTGACCCCTCGCCAACAAGTCGTCCCCCCCCGGCAGACCCCTCGCCGCCAAGTTGTCCCCCCCCGGCGCCTCCCCCCCCCCGCCCCTCACCCCCCCTGAGATCCCCGGCCTAGATCTCTTATTGATATATCTACTACAGATTTTCAGTACTGGTAATGTAAACACGATCTACGTGTGTATATGTTTATAACAAATCAACGACGATCGCGGAGTGAGATAGATAGATAGATAGATAGATAGATAGATAGATAGATAGATAGATACTGTCGCGAGTGTCGCGACGATAGTGTAGTGACGCGAGTGTAATAACGTGATACAGTGAAGTGAACAGTGAAGTGAACGGTAAAGTGAGTATTGGAGACTAAGGAGGACTATAAGGAAATAAATATGGGTGTAAAACGTTTGGAGAGGAAGAAGCCTTGGTATTTACACAGACGGTCCCGGAAGAAAGGAGCGTTACGAAGGTTAGTATACATTATGCATTTATGATAACACTTTGATGAATATTTATTATACAAATCCCTCAAGCCTACTTAGAATTTGATCTATTCACTCGTTATTGAGATCTCAAAATTTCGGGTACTCTCAACTCGTGCGTTCGGGTAAAAGAGTCACGGTGAGCTCTCGCTCCGCGTGTATTTGTCGCGAGGCTCTACCGTATCTCTTGATATTTACGAATAGAAAAATTTAATCAAACAGACAGACTGGACTGACTGACTGACTGACTGACTGACAGGCAGACCGGTTTTCTTACATTTTGAACTTTTGTTATACAAAACTTTATATAAAGGTTAGGTCAACTTTCTTACTATAATTTTTTTTTTCACGAATATTTTTTTAAACATCATGTGCATATTAGCATATATGCGCATGCACGCACACACACATACACGCACGCACGCACGCACGCGCGCACACACACACACACACACACACACACACACACACACACACACACACACACACACACACACACACACACACACACACAAATTTTGTTCTTTGACATAGTGTAAAATATTGCAAAATGTTAATAATTTTTATTCTTTTAAAGTTTTTTTAGAATCTAAAATATAAGTAGTATCTTTGTAAAAGATAAATACGCAATCCTTTGTCTATTTTAACATTAAACTAAAAATTGTGCATGTTTGCAGCGTGTAATAATACTTAGTAGTATAGTCATTAGTAATGTAATGGTAGTACATACAGTGTCATAAGCGTCTGTTCCTACGGTATTGATTTTAATAACAATCAGAAGCGTCTGTTCTGACGGTACTGGCATTTACGATAAAAATTTATGGAAAATATTAATAATAATATTTTAATACAGAAAGCTGATGCGTCTATTTAGACGGTACTGGCAGAGTAAGTGTCATAAGCGTCTGTTCCAACGGTATTGATTTTAATAACAATTAGAAGCGTCTGTTCTGACGGTAGTGGCATTTACGATAAAAAATTTATGGAAAATATTAATAATAATATTTTAATACAGAAAGCTGATGCGTTTATTCTGACGGCACTGGTTTAAAAAATTACACAAGCATATGTTGTGATTATACTGGCCTCTAATAATAACAATATAAATGTCAAAGGCATCTATTTTGACACAGGCTAGTTACCTGCAGTAATATAAAACCTGAAGCGTCTATTCTTATATACTTAGTTTTATAAAATAAAAATAAACAAAGGATTGCTGTCATATGTACACTATTCTTTTAAACTTATTTCATATCGACTCAACATTATTTTCGACTACACCAATTTTTTGTCAAGTGTTATTTCATATATTAATTTTTTTATTATTCTTTACAGGCGACAGGCTCTGAAGAGGCGTCAAGAAAATGACGCAGAAATTGCGGCAAGTACGGACAACGAATCCATCAATTTCCGAGAATCAATGGTAACATTGCCCGATATGATGGATTCAAACTGCAATACCGAAGTAACGCAGTGTCCGTCGCAAGAAAATAAAGGTATGTGCAATTTAAATGTCGAAAAGTGCGATAATGATTATGACCTTGTCATCGATAATACGGGCCTTCTAGATACAAATCGTATCCAAGAATGCATGCTTGAAGGCCGTAGCATTGTCGACATTTCATTTATGTTGAATGAGATCCACAGAACATTCGATAATCATGCGCGAGGAATAGAGTGTCAATTTAAAGATTGGAAACTCATAAAAGCTCGTCGCAAAGGGTTATTGACGCAGTTGTTCTTCAAATGCCAAATGTGCAATTATAAAGACAACATCTGGTCCGAACCTACAGAACCAGACATATTGGATATTAATAAAGCTGCTGTAGCTGCATCTATCACAACTGGAAATGGTTATGCCCAGTTGAATGAGCAATGTGCAGCTATGAATATTCCTAGTATGTCTGAGGTTACGTATATAAAATATCGCGAAGATCTAGTCGAAGAATTCGGAAAAACAGCCATGGAAAATATGATAAAGGCAGGCGAAGAAGAAAAACAACTCGCCTTAGACAGAAACGAAACTGTGAATGGTATTCCATATATAACTGTCGTTGCGGATGGCAGCTGGATGAAGAGATCGTACGGTAAAGCCTACGACTCACTTTCCGGTGTAGGTGCAATAATTGGTTATCGCACAAGGAAAGTTCTCTTCGTTGGCATCCGCAATAAATATTGCGCGATATGTGACATGGCTGAACGAAAGGGTTGCGCTGCGAAAACGCACAAATGTTATAAAAATTTTGATCGCAACGCAGCCTCTACAAGCATGGAGAGTGATGCTATTGCAGAAGGTTTCAAACTTAGCCTTCCGATGCACGGACTTATTTACAAAACGGTTATCGCCGATGGAGATAGTAACGTATATCACTCCATCATTAATAATAAACCGTACCAGGAGCAGATGATAACGGTGAAAAAAATAGAATGCACCAATCATCTACTGCGTAATCTTTGTAAAAAACTGAAAGCCGTTGCTGAAACGACTCAGCCAAAAAGAATGCGTGGTTTTATTGAAATGCGAAAAGTTGTAGACAATAGCGTTTTAAAAATACGGAGAGAAGTGTTGCGACTAGCTTCTGAACGACAAAAACAAGACCAACCTCATCATTGTAAGGCTACAGAACTACGAAAAGACATATTAAATATTGCTAGTCACATATTTGGTGAACATAAACGATGTGAGGAACGCGGTCAAAAGTGCGAAATTGACGGAAATAAAAATTACGTACCACGTTTGAAACTGCATGGTCTATATGAAAGAATAGAAAGTGCTCTTATTTATCTCGGTGCTTATTCTGACAGCTTGCTCTTAAATTTAACCAATAATCCTGCAGAATCGTTTAATTCGATAATCTGCAAAAAAATTGGTGGAAAACGCATTCATTTTGGCAAACGAGGTTCGTACAATGCTAGAATTACGGGAGCAGTTCTGCAACATAATACGCAGCAAGTCCTCACGGAAGTTTATAAAGGCATGTCTAAAACTGTTCCTCCTACTGTCAAACAACTTGAAGAGCAACGGCAAAAAAAATTGCGAGAACCAGAGAATCTCGACAAAAAGATGGCAAACAAAAGAAATTTAAACGAGAATCAGGAACAGATAAATATTATGGCCCACAATCGCAAAAGCCAGATTTCTCATCTGATGTATTTGAACAAAATCGACAAAGGCATATGGAAAACTTGTTCGAATATGGGAAAAATTGGGAACAAACTGAACGCGATACGAGACAACAAAGTGATTCCAAGCTGTGGTGTTCATTGAGACGTGTCATGTTGACAGCGTCCAATTTTGGAATGGTTTGTCGCATGAGAGCAACAACGTCTTGTGTAACAACAGTGAAAAATATTTTATATTCTTCGCCTGTTGATACCGCCGCCATGGCATATGGTCGCGTTCACGAACCAATAGCAAAAAGTTTTAGCCGCAAAACTTAGCAAAGACATCAAACCTTGCGGCTTATTTATTGATCGCAAATATCCATACCTGGGTGCTTCTCCTGATGGACTCATTGATGACGATGGCTTAGTGGAGATTAAATGTCCTCATTCGGCCGAACATTTAGCAATAGAAGAAGCCATTAAAACATTACCCGCCTTGAAAAACATCTTTGATGCAAAAGACCCAGGTAAATTAAATGAAAAGCATCGGTTCTTTTATCAAATTCAAGGCCAATTAAACATAACGCAACGACAGTATTGCATTTTTGCCATATGGACACCGAAAAGCATGAAAATAGTGCACGTAGATAGAGACAATGCTTTTTGGGACAAGCATATGCTGCCTTGTCTAATACGCTTCTATAACGAATGCATGCTTCCGGAAATCTTGGATAGTCGCCACAACAGGCACATGGAAATAAGGGATCCGAGTTATATTAAAGAAGCACAGAAAGCAAGTAAAAAATTAAGTAGTCGAAAAACTATTGAGCAAAATGCAGTAAAGAGCGAAAATATCATTAATGAAATTAACGAAACGTTAAAATCTGACATTTCGCCGATGAAAACAGCAATTACCACTGCTATGATTGCTCAAGATATGGATCAGGATGATGATTGTACATATATTGGTACAAGCTACAAGCGAGATATAACCGAAGAGGATAAGGCAAGACGAATGATAAATTTAAATGAAGTTATTATACCTATTTCTATTGTGAGACAAAATGTCTTGTCCGGAGACGAACTAACGGACGAATCAATAGATGAATTTTTACGCATTGTGAGACAAAGTACTCCTTTTGAAACGCAAAGTGTACAGTATCAAGGATTGCCTGATTATATTGACGCTAGTAAGAGCGATTTAAGCTTACAAATAATTGGAGGAAAAAATCAATACTTTGCAGAGGGAATTCAACACTGGCGATGTATATTTTGTGATGGCACCAAACTGTTCGTATATGACAGTATACCTGGCTGTACATACGACAGATTGGTGCTCAAGGAAAGAGAATACATAAAACGTCGATATCCAAAAATAAGGCAAAGTGATATTATTTTTGAGAAAGTCGATGCACAACCAGACGGTACAAGTTGCGGAATTTACGCCGCAGCTTTTGCCACAACTGTAGCCTTAGGAGGCAATCCTTGTGATGAAAAATATTCCAAGGACGTAAAGTGCATGAGACAACACTTTATGAAAATTGTAGAGGGAGATGAACTGTTGCCTTTCACAAGATAAAAACATACGATCTAATATTATTTAGAAAGTTACGTACACTGTAATAATAGTTAGAAAGATATTTGAATATCAAAAACATCTAGGTAAAAAAGTAAAAATAAAATAAAAATAAATGTCAGAAGCGTCTATTCGGATGGTACTGATTGTAATATAAATTAGATACGTTTATTCTGACGGTACTGACAAAATGTCAGAAGCGTATGTTGTAACGTTACTGATTTTTACAAATGTATCATTTGTAAATAAAATTCGGAGAGACGAAAAAAAGATATTGGTTGCGTTCTCACGGAAATGGGCGTTGGAGAGGCCCATAATACAAAAATAAAATAAAAGTAAATGTCAGAAGCGTCTATTCGGACGGTACTGATTATAATAAAAATCAGATTCGTTTATTCTGACGGTACTGACAAAATTAATGCCAGAAGCGTCTGTGACGTTATTGATTTTTACAAATGTATCATTTGTAAATAAAAATCGGAGAGACAAAAAAAAGATATTGGTTGCGTTCTCACGGAAATGGGCGTTGGAGGGGCCCATTTTATATTCTTAATATTTAATATCACAATTTATAAATATACATAGATATGTATTTGTAAGAAATAAGTTTCTACATATATATATATATATATATATATATATATATATATATATATATATACATATATATATATATATATATATATATATATATATATATATATATATTATATATAGGTCCGGAAGTATGTTCCGGGACTTTTATTTTTGATATCGGTGTATTCCGGGACATTTGGCAGTTTCCAGGATTGTCCTGGAAAAAATTGATGTCCTACGGCAATTTTCGTATATATATGTAGGTCCAGAGGTATGTTCCGGGACTGTTTACGTTTTTTGAAATGTACAGTCCTGGAATATAACGCATATATATGTAATCAGATTCAAAAAACTGTCCCGAAAATTGCCGTAGGACATCATTTTTTTCCAGGACAGTCCTGGAAACTGCCAAATATACCAATCCCGGAATATACCAATATCAAAAATAAAAGTCCCGGAACATACTTCCGGACCTATATATATATATATATGTATGTATGTATATGTAAAACATATAATTATTGTGTGTAGCACGTAATGCAATAATTAAATTATTTATTTCAAACAAATAATTTGTAAAATAAGTAATTTATCTGAGATTATTGCTTATTATTGAAAAAATTCGTGATTATTTTTTATTAATTATTAATTTTGAAATAAGTAGTAATTTATTTTTTACAAAATACTTATTACTTATACAATAAAAAAATTAATTTTACTTTTTAATAAAAATTAATTTATTTCTGTCACGTAACTAATCATTTTTCTTTTTTTTTTTTGAAAAGACGAAAGAGAGAAAAAGGAGAGAGCCGAGAAGAAGAAAAGAAGCCTCATATGCATGGAGAAGAGCGACAGAAAAGGCAGAAAAAAAGATCAGTAATCCTAACGAATAGGAAGATCTGGATAGATGGAAAGAAGGTGAAATGGGATGAGAAGAGAGGTACATGAAGGAGGATCTGAAGGCTTTTTACGAGGAAGAGATATTATTGAATATAAATATTATAAATGTTATTGAATTGTTGTAACTATTTTCTACAAATCCATATATTTTATTTTTGCATCGTATTATTGATTTTATTGTTAATAATAAAAATATTATCAATGTATGTATATCCATATAAATATACAGGGTGTTCAAAATAAAAGTAACCACCCGAATAAGGGGGGTAGATTGGGTCAAACTGAAAAGAAAAGTCTCGTACCATTTTGCAAAATTCGCAATAGTTAACGAGTTATTAAATAAAACGTCTGAGCAAATGAGCGCACAAGGAGCGATAGAGGCGGGCCTCGGCGGCTGGCTGGGCTGGCACGGTGCACGGTGCCCGGCGCGCGGCGTGCGGTGGGGGTCAAGAGACGAGCGGCGAGCGGGGCGCGGTGCGGCGCGGCGAACGTCGAGCGACAGATGTTATACACTGCGGCGAAAAAGTATTAGAGCCAGCCCATACTAAACTTACGATAATTCCTTCGCGTAAACGGGATTTTGTAGTAACTTACAATAATTTACTACGCGTAAACGAGTGAATTATCGTAAGTTACTACAGAAGTAACGCGCTCGCGTAAACGTAGTAACAGTTAGGTAGCACACGTATTGCATAGGCATTGCCGTAGCGTCTTACGCCTTAGATAATATTAATTAGTTTAGCTTGAATTATGTGTAATAGAAACATTAAATTTAATAAATGTAATTATTTTGCATGTCAAAGTTTACGAGGTTTACCACAAGCCTTACTTTAACTTTGTTTATGTTATAATAACTTTAATGGTGCGTGTCCACTTGCGAGTAAAACTCTCGAGAGTAGCTCTCGAGATTGATTCTCGCAAATGGACATATTCCTAAAGAGTACCTATAACGGAGAATGAATCGCAGCTCTCGGCGAGCGAACTTTTCAAGACCTACTCGCAAATCGACACGACGTTATTTTACTTTCGGAGATCAGCTCGCCAAGCTCGAACGCTGTTCGTATTTTGAGAGCTACATGATGACACAAAGGAACTTATTAAATAATGCGGAAATCATGAACCATTGTAGAATACTACTGTGACAGAAATAAAAGTTTTTTTAATTTTTATGTTTTGCGAATAAAGTGCGAAAAATTCATAATTTAAAAAGAATTAGATAATAATATTTTTAATACATTCTCTTATTACTTGGTCAATAATTAGTTACTCTTAATTTTACATACTTTGCACGTTTTAGTTACAGCGTTAAAATTAAATACATTTTTACATCGCGAATTAAGTACATTAAAAAAAAAAAATATTTAATATTTACATGTAAAAATCTAACATCAAGATATTTCGCAAACAGAAAACTAAATAATAATATCGCACTATGTATTCCACTTTACAATTTGTAAGTCTGTAGAAATTTTTAATTGTTGGGAATCTTCAATCTTAAGCTCTCTAATTTAGAGCAGATCCGACACAAGCGATCAATCCATTGCTTGACCCAGAAGGTCTTTTTGTTGTTATTTAACAACCTTTTTCTTTTTAAAATAATGCTAGCCACTATAGTAGCCGCAAGTCTCTTTGTTTACGAGACATTATAATGTCACCACTTTCAGAGATCGACTAAAAAAGTACGTAAGTGGACACAGTTTTGAGAGAACTGTCCGAAAGAATACTCTCTGGATTCTCACGAGATGCTCGCAAGAGTACAATGTTAGAAAAATTACTCTCAAATGGACAGTGTCAGAATAACTCGAGAGCTACTTTGGAGAGTTTTACTCGCAGGTGGACACGCGCCTTAAAACTCTCGAGAATATCTCTCGAGAGTTATTCTGACACTGTCCATTTGAAAGTAATTTTTCTGACATTGTATTCTCGCGAGCATCTCGCGAGAATCCGAAGAGTATTTTTTCGGAGAGTTCTCTCAAAACCGTATCCACTTACGTATTTTTTTAGTTGATGTCTGAGAGTGGTGACATCATAATGTCGCGTAAACGAAAAAACTTGCGGCTGCTATAGTGACTAGCATTATTTTAAAAAGGAAAAGGGCGATCATGGCGCAGAAAGATATGCGCTGCTCTAACGAGCTGAAGATCCGAGTTCAAATCCGACCGAAAATTGTCCGCGGTTTTTATTTGATCGCCACCTCTCGGAAGGGTTAATGGCAACCCGCCGAGAGTGTATCTCTAAGAAAGCAGAAGGGAGGCCTCGGATTTTATACAGGCCGAACTTCAGGAGGCTATGGTTTGAACTTGAGCTATAGTGCCGTTGAAACAACAAAAAGACCTTCTGGGTCAAGCAATGGATTGATCGCAGGTGTAAATTTGGTGCTGGATCTGCTTTAATTAGAGAGCTTGAGATTGAAGACTCCTAACAATAAAAAGTTTCTATATTATTATTTAGTTTTCAGTTTGCGAAATACCTTGATGTTAGATTTTTACATGTAAATATTTAATAATTTTTTTTTTAATGTACTTAATTTGCGATGTAAAAATGTATTTAATTTCAACGCTGTAACTAAAACGTGCAAAGTATGTAAAACTAAAGTGTTATTAATTATTGACCATGTAATAAGCAGAGAATGTATTAAAAATATTCTTATCTAATTCTTTAAATTATGAATTTTTCGCACTTTATTCGCAAAACATTAAAATTAAAAAAACTTTTATTTCTGTCACAGTAGTATTCTACAATGGTTCATGATTTCCGCATTATTCAATAAGTTCCTTTGTGTCATCATGTAGCTCTCAAAATACGAACAGCGTTCGAGCTTGGCGAGCTGATCTCCGAGAGTAAAATAACGTCGTGTCGATTTGCGAGTAGGTCTTGAAAAGTTCGCTCGCCGAGAGCTGCGATTCATTCTCCGTTATAGGTACTCTTTAGGAATGTGTCCATTTGCGAGAATCAATCTCGAGAGCTACTCTCGAGAGTTTTAATCGCAGGTGGACACGCACCATTAAAGTTATTCTAACATAAACAAAAATTAAAGTAAAGCTTGTGGTAAACCTGGTAAACTTTTACATGCAAAATAATTAAATTTACTAAAATTAAATGTTTCTATTACACATAATTCAAGCTAAACTAATTAATATTATCTAAGGCGTAAGACGCTACGGCAATGCCTATGCAATACGTGTGCTACCTAACTGTTACTACGTTTACGCGAGCGCGTTACTTCTGTAGTAACTTACGATAATTCACTCGTTTACGCGTAGTAAATTACTGTAAGTTACTACAAAATCCCGTTTACGCGAAGGAATTATCGTAAGTTTAGTATGGGCTGGCTCTAATACTTTTTCGCCGCAGTGTATAACATCTGTCGCTCGACGTTCGCCGCGTCGCACCGCGCCCCGCTCGCCACTCGTCTCTCGACCCCCACCGCACGCCGCGCGCCGGGCACCGTGCCAGCCCAGCCAGCCGCCGAGGCCCGCCTCTATCGCTCCCTGTGCGCTCATTTGCTCAGACGTTTTATTTAATAACTCGTTAACTATTGCGAATTTTGCAAAATGGTACGAGACTTTTCTTTTCAGTTTGACCCTATCCACCCCCCTTATTTGGGTGGTTACTTTTATTTCAAACACCCTGTATATATACATATATATATAAGCAATTCTTAATATTTTGTATGCACAACAATAAATAATTTAAATAAGAAATAGCTTAATCGAAATATGTTGATATTTATTGTAATATAATTACTTATTTCTGAAAATAAATATTATTTCTATGAGAGTCATTATTTTTATTTCTCAAGATATTGTTTGTACGTGTGTGTGCGTGCGTGCGTGCGTGCGTGCGTGCGTGCGTGCGTGCGTGCGTGCGTGCGTGCGTGCGTGCGTGCGTGCGTGCGTGCGTGCGTGCGTGATAGATTTCTTTTTATAGACGGCATAAAAAAATCAAATAATATTATGAGCACGAAAAAATATACACGAAGAGTTTATTTTGAGAATCAGAAATATTAAAAAAACGCGACAAAGTTTTTTTCCCTCCGGATGAAATTCCAACGTGCGCTTCTAAGGTCGACGCGCATCCTTTGCTAAACTAATGAATTCATACACGTTTTGCTGCCAGATTTTTATTGTCGTGATACAGACGGGTGTGCATCTGAGCCTCAATAAAGCGCGAGTTTAATCGTAAATCAATTATGCGACAGATCTTAGATCTTATATTCGTCAATAAAGTTATAAAATCTGCAAACAATGCAAAAATTTGCGCATAGTTTCTCGTGATCGAATATAAATGCATCGCGTCGCTTCGCTAATGATCGGATAAACACTTTCTCGAAAACGCAACAAAATATTTGCTTCACGAAATAAGCTCGCACAAATCGCATGTGACAAAACTGAAATTTAGCAATTATATGTAAAATCAAAAGCTATAAATTAGTTTTTTGTTTTGAACAAGAAAAGTTGAGACACGTAGCGATAAAATTGAATGAATTCCTAACACAATAAAGATAAGTTTAATAATTTTCTTCTGCGGCTTTCGCTTCCTTTTTAAGAAATAGAGATGTTAAAAAAAATCAATATAAAGTAATATGTAACAAAAGTTTCTCTTGGTGTAAATTTTCAAAAGGAGAAAAGCAAGTTCGAAAGAATAATATGATGAATCAACATTTTCTGAATACATATTAGAAACCATTTAATTTTTTCTCTACGCGTTGTGGGAAATATGACGGCTCTGTATAATTGTTAATTACCGCGAGACATATGCTAACGAACCGTCGTAAGCAAATTCCTCGAAACGTTCGCTACAAGAGAAAACAAAAACAATTTTGGGACAAGAACGGAAGCGTTCATTTGATCGTCATCGTCGTCATCGTCTTCGTTTCCGAAAAGATGTACGTACTCCACTAAGTAAGATAAATCATAATTATTCTTGATATCAGCATTCGCGGCATCCTAAAGTCCCGCTGGATAAAAACTAGATACTTGTAGCATCCGAGTTTGATTTAGTCGGGCAACGTGAATAACACAGTTTCTCGTCGACGTTTGCTCGTCTCTGTGAAAAAAAAAAACGCGACGATTACCTTTTTCCTTTCTTTTCAAGTCCTATGTATACTTGTAAATTTATAAATGTATAAAAACGATTAGACACAGTAACAGAATACAATTTCTTTATGATTCTCGAAATAATTTTTTTGGATTTCTAAGCACAAGGAAAGACATCTCTTTTGCTTATGTATTATTCGATAAATCATGCAATGGATACCCTTCATGGAGTGCAGTAACGGCTGTCGCATACTGGCAATGGAAACGAAGACGAGGGCGAAAACGGATAAAGGATTGAAGCGCACTCGTAAAGGAAATGAAAGCACCGCGAGCTTCCTCTTCTCGACGGTCCTTCGACTTTATTCGCGAGGCAACGATACTTTACGCAAATATCCAGTATTCTGTATACAATCATAATTAGCTAATCATCCGTCGACGAAACATATCGCTCGCGAACAGCCACTTCGGCGTAAGCTGCACGTTATGCGCGTTCTCGCGTATCTCAATCACTATGACAAGCAAATATATATGAAAAAAAACATTCTTTTTGAAACAGAAATTGAAATAAAAAAAGACATCTTTTGCGAGGTTGCTATTATATGCTTGAAAAATACATATGATATAAAGGCACAAAATAAAAAAAGTATGCAAAATTATTCTTATTGTTAGTACAAAGTAATCGGAGCATGATCCTGGAGACGTCCCATGTTCGTGATATCGTCATCGTGGACGGGGCCTGGAGCCCACAAAAAAAATAATAAAAATAATTTGTATGTGCGTATGCATGTGCGATTGCGTATGCGTGTGCGAGTGTATGTATATCTATGTTGAATTGCATTACTGGTTTTATGTAATATTATTTACTTTCGAGACAGTAACAATAACAAAAATAATATATCATAATATATTTCATTTATATATGTATTTTTGTTTATATTTCCCAACATTTTATCAACGAAATATAATAAATATAGTTTCTTGTCCTAAATAACATTATCGTTTTTCTTTCTTCAAATTTACCCTAGAATCCTAACATCACACTTCCAAAAAATCCTAATTTTACCATACTAAGTGTACGCTACCCAGTGTACTAAGAGAGAGAGAGGGACAGGGATGGAGAGAGAGAGAGAGAGAGAGAGAGAGAGAGAGAGAGAGAGAGAGAGAGAGAGAGAGAGAGAGAGAGAGAGAGAGAGAGAGAGAGAGAGAGAGAGAGAGAGAAAGAGAGAGAAAGAGGAATAAATGGGTGCATGCAAAGTACATACATAGGAGAGAAAGGAATAATACGAGAGATATCTGTCCTTGTATAACGAGGCATCTATACGACATATATCTGTCAAAGTTCGTTTTTTGAAACGGCTTTATAGATCGCAAAATTTTTTTACAGGAATAAAGTATAGGTACTAATGAAGAGTTCCATGTGCTCCCTAAGTTATATAACAGTTACAAACTGGTTTACTGGGATTATGTTATAATAATTAAGATTTTTATTCAGTTTTGTTATCTATACTGTTCATCAGCTGCCGTTACCCTCTACTCTGATGCTAAGACTGAGGTATATTTTTCTATATAAAGACAGAATAAAATTAGTTATATATAAATTAATACTATATATTTAATATTTATTGCATTTGTGTGTTATAAAAGTTATTATTTTACCCCATCAAGAATGGATAGATCCTTTGAAAGAATTTTACATCATTCATTTACATTACAAGAAAAAAATTATTAGAGGTGCAAGAGATGCAGTAAATTGCCAAGTCTAATAAGTACCCGCGTCAATACATACTATGTATACTAATTCACATTCTCAATTATGCTACTGTTATTATTTGTAATCAGACAATTATAAACATACACATAATAATTAGATACATATTATATATAGCCTTTGCTTTAGTTGACAGAGTTGACATTACCGACGTCGAGGAAGTTCGGCCTTAGCTTTAGCATCCCCTTAATAGGCTTTATGAAATATATAATCAAATATAAAAAAAATATACATATATAAAATATATGTATAATCAAAATTTCCATATTCCAACTTTTCTGCGAAATATTCTAAGACTAAGGGATTAATTATTAAGAGACATAAGTTCTTGAGGCGATGTGTTTCCTACATGTACAGTCCAAAATTTCAAAATCCAAAGATTCTAACAATAGTTCTCTCTTCTATTATTTTTTCTTCTTCATCTGATTATTCAGCCATGCTTTAATAGTCGCACAATTTCTGTTGGCAAAAACATGGGGGTTTTCATCCTTCAGTTTTTGGATTTCTTTAAAAGAAGGTTGAGTTCCAGAAATAATGTGATGTTTAAAAGCTGCATAGGTTATAATTTTCTCTTCTTCTGTCCAACGTCGACGAACACATTTTCCAAATGGAGATGCTAAATGGAGATAATAAAAACAAACGTATAACACAAATATGACATATTTATATTTTGTAAATTACACTTACTTGAACGTTTCTTTTTAACCTCATGATTCATTTGAGAAGGAGAGGATAAAGATATATTTTTATCTGTATATTCACTATATTCACGTATGTTAGATTCTTCACAGTCTAATGAATCTGTAAAAAAAATGTACACAAAGCATTAAAATAATAATTTTTCTTTTAATATTAACTATACAATCTACTTATATCCTCACAGTGTAAATTTAATTCTGTTGATACTAATTATTTAAAACAATAGCACAGATTGATTTCATTTGAAATACTAATCATTTTAAAATTAAATTAGATGTTTGAAACATGTTGTAACATTTATTCATTCATTCATTATCACACACTTGAGAATTTTTGACCTCCGTATCGTATTTGTCAGCAGACGCTAAGAAATAATATTGTTAAATAAAAAATATTTTTGATTAACATTAATAAAGGCTATAATTTAAAAAGTGTAAGGAACAATTATTTTTAATGAAAACAATCATTAAAGTTTAGGGAGCGTAATTTAAATAGAAGGTAAATTTAATGGACTAATAGTATTCGTACCAATATTCTGGGAAACTTCAAGCACTTTGTCTGCAATCTCTTCGTTTGTTGTATCCATATTGTTTTCCATATTCGTTTCGATTTGTTCTAACTCTTGTATGTCGCATTTATCAATAGACACTGAAAAAAGCATATAATAATTATAAAATAAACCAAATTAAAAATGTTACTCTATAATATAATGTTTAAATAAAGAATTTAATAAATATAAACTAAAAATAACATTGTACTAAAGTGTAAAAATAGTAAAAAATATTTAGTAAAATTAATATAATTTATCTATCAATATAATTATCCAGTAAAGATCAATTAACAATAATATACCATCAATGTTCTAATTTCATACTTAACAATGTAATTATTACATACAGCATATGTTATATTACATATGTGTTTATATTGTTGAGTATGAAATTATAACATTGATATTATGTTACTGTTATAGTTGATGTTTGTTGGACAGAGATTTTAAACATATCTTTATCTACTAATTTATTGTTATTCACATTATTAGAAAGACTTCTACTTTCATTACGAGTAGTACTTTGTTGTAATTTTTTATAATTACATCTTGATACTAAAAGAAACATACTTTATATCAGTTAAACTGTAAATAGAAATAATAATATAATAATAATATAATGCAAACATGGTTTTGTATATTACTAGTATCTTTTATTATAATTTGTTCTTTTTCTTCACTTCTCCTTTTTTCTTAGTAACCTTTGGATGTATATTTTTAATGTGTAAACTTTTCTTGTTTTCTAATGTAGTTTCTTTAAGTTTTGTTTTATCAACAGTATTTTTAGTTAAAAATGGAAACATTAATGTTACTTTTTAACTCTTACACATATACTTTTAAATTTATAATAATATATTTTACTTACCATCTTGCTTCTTATTTTCCATCTCATTTTTGTCCTCAAATTTAGTTTTTATATGTACCAATACTTCATAATTTTTTGTAATTAAAGGAAAGACGTTCAATATAAATGTGAACAAATATTTAATGTAATTTTTCATCTAGTAACAGCAAAAATAGTAATAAAATAATTTTTTAAATGTTCAAATAACACTTTAATACAGTAAACGCCATTGCACGTAACGAAGTTTTAATCATAATCGTAAGGCCGTAAGAAAATAGACCAATCACACAACATTATTCTTCAAGCTCAAGGAGAATAATCGACTGTAATTGGCCTATTTTCTTATGGCCTTACAATTATGACTAAAACTTTATTACGTGCAATGGCCTTAACATTACTGAATTTTCATTTCAAAAAACTATGCATCTTAATCTATTTTTAAATGCTTTGATTAAAGTTAATTGTCAAGTACAATTAACATTGTAGTAAGTAAATATAATCTTTACAGAAAACAAAAATTTATGCTTAAATTAATATTAGTTTACATTAACTAAATGCTATGCAACCAACATAAAAAATATATATTATAAGAATAATTATAACATCAGATTAAGATTACACTGCATTATTACATATATTCTATTTATTGTACAAATAAACATGTCAATACTTAAAAAAAAAAACTTGCTTTATTAATAGATAATATATTGTGTATAATATATAAAATGTGTGTTTTACATACCATGGCAGGCAATAACATTGCCAGCATATCGTTTACCATCTTTGTATTTGATTCTGCAAACTTTCTTCCCTTTTATTATATCTGTTTTTTTTGCAGATATAATAAACATTATCAGAGAATAAAACCAATCCAAACATTTTTTTATTAATTCAAACTGGAGACCTAAAAAATCAAGTACTATTTTTTAAATTAATTACTGTATGTTTTAAAAAACAATAACAGTTGCTTCTAGTACATGTATGTATATGTATATAGATTAAAATATTCAAATTTTTATTCGTGTTGAGATAAACCATTTTAAATTGATTGAATAACTAAAACAAGTCTATTGAAAGTACACACTGGGACAATAATAGTCTCAAGTTATTTGAGCTCTGGGATTTCTATAGTACATGTGACATATCGTATACAAAAATTGAAACATAGCTAACTTCAGATGGCTAAGCATTATTGTTTCCACGCGTACATATATGTATATAAATTTTTTTTAAGTATGAGTAAAAATTCTTACACTTATAGTAAAATAAAACATTCTATGTATGTATGTATGTATTTATTGCGTTTCCCCGCAGGGCTTACAAAGCGTTTTTTACTGAGGAACGTACCCAAAACGTACCCAAACCCAAAAAACGTACCCAAAATTATGTAAGAGGTTTGGGTATAAAACATTCTAAATGCTCGAATAATTTAAATAAGCTTTTATGGAAAGTATATGTTAAATATATAGTTTACAGAATTCTGTTGTTTATTGTATTTATCTCATAAAAGATTAATGTTAAAATCTAATTATTATTTTAATTTCATGAAAAAAATGCATGTAAGTAAAATTGAATAAAATTATGATGTATCACAAAATAATACATAAAGGTATATAAAACGTGTATTTAGACCACATAAGTCTAAATCGCAGGCGTAATGCCTTATATCTTAAAATAAATCTATGTAAATTCTACGCCAGACTTCGAAACATAAGCTATTATTACATATGAGATAATTATTATGTCGAGATTGTCGAGAGTTGTGCTATAACCTTTATGAAATACTAATCTCATCGTGAAAAACAGTTTTCAATCAAATAAAGTTAATAGCCAGAAAACTTGAAAGAGAATATAGTCAGATAAAAATAAAAACTAAAATAGTGTAGAGCAAGAAAAATTATGAAATACTTACCACGGCACATGTGTATCTTCTATTATATGAAATCCCACACAAAATTTACGGTTATAACGGTCACGTAATACATCAATGAAAAGAATCAAAACAATTGCAACCGACCGATTGCCCTTCAAAAGCTATACACAGCCCGCTCTGCGAGATGCGTTCAGAAAACACAAGTTATGAGATCTCACTGTCATTGGTATGTACATTTTTCTAGACCCAAGGAATATGAAGGTCTACTCCAATCACAGATTAGGCGCGTTCAGCAGAACAAATCGCTCAGTAGCAATTGAATATGATTGGCTCTTATAGCGTTTTTCTTTGGCAGAACTGGTGCGCACTCAGTGCACATTAAAGTCGTCGTACACAAATCAAAAGTAATAAAAGTAAAGGCCAGTGCACGTAACATAGAGATTTAGCCATAATCATAAGGCCGTAAGAAAATGAACCAATCACAGTCGATTATTCTCCTTGCGCTCGAAGAATAATCGAGCGTGATTGGTCTATTTCCTTATGGCCTTACGACTAAAACTTTGTTACGTGTAATGGCCTTAAGGTGTATGTATGTTTAATATAAATAGGTTAAGTCACGAAAGCTTCAATATTCTTTATTGTACTATTTGATAAAATATGTATTGGGTATTTTATCAATGGCCGCGTTCAGCA
The DNA here is from genome assembly GCF_048541705.1 of Temnothorax americanus. NCBI lineage: Eukaryota > Metazoa > Arthropoda > Insecta > Hymenoptera > Formicidae > Temnothorax > Temnothorax americanus. The sequence continues at coordinate 172,805 of NW_027509234.1, forward strand.
GACACAACTGTTGAGTTCGTCTTATCAACACTCTATCTTGATTAGTTGGTTCTAAAAGTAAGAGTCAATCACGTTCGACTGCTACTGAGCGGCTTGGTCTGCTGAACGCGCCCAATCAAAATATTTGCATTGTACTTTAAATGTTAAAAATTAAATCAGTGTACAATGGCCCGTATTCGGAACGCACTTTTATCGATAAATACGCGCATTTATTTCTGAAATTTTATAGTACATGTAACGTAAACTATATGCTAAATGCGCGTATTTATATAGCGATAAAAATGCGTTCAGAATACGTACCAATGGCTTTAATGTGCACTGAGTACGCACTAGTTCTGCAAATGAAAAACGCTATTACTTTTAGAATCATCCGAACAACGCAGAGTGTTAATGGCCGCGTTCAGCAGACACAACTGTTGAGTTCGTCTTATCAACACTCTATCTTGATTAGTTGGTTCTAAAAGTAAGAGCCAATCACGTTCAACTGCTACTCAGCGGCTTGGTCTGCTGAACGTGACCAATAAGACAAACTCAACAGTTGTGTCTGCTGAACGCGCCCAATGTTTCAAAGAATTATCTACGCTTGGAAGCTAGAATTCACAAATATAATAAAACAATGAATATATGAGAATTGTATTATTTCAATTTCCATATCTAAAAATACTACATATACTATGTCTAAAAATATATGTCAGAATACAATATATAAATACGGAAGCAAGAAATTAATTCAGAAATTTTGATCAACGACGCTGACGTAACGTCATATGTGAGGCCCAATTTCTTCGATGTAATGACAAAAATCAGGACCGGCCAATTAAACTATTATTATTTTAAATCTTGCCAAGATTTATGTGGTTTACACATATGAGCATATTGTTCTCATTATATAAATTAAAGAGTTCATTATCTGGTGGTAGGTTAGTTAAAAATTTGAAGATAAGATTTTAAAAATTTACATGAAAAATGTTGACTGCAAATTTTTAACTAGCCTACGAATAGACAATGAACGCTTCAATTCATATAATGAGAACGATTCGTTCATGAGACGCATAAATCTCGGTCAAATTTAATAAAAGCAATAATTTAATTGGCCGGTCCTGATTTTTGTCATTACATCAAAGAAATCGGACCCCATATATGACGTTACGTCGTTGATGGAAAATTTTGAATTAATTTTTTACATCCGTATTTATGATGTATTCTCACATATACTTTTAGACATAGTATTTGTACTATTCAGATATGGAGATTAAAATAATACAATGCTTATATGTTTATTGTTTTATTATATTTGTGAATTTTAACTTATAAGCGTAGATAATCATTTGAATCGTTAACTTCAATAATACTTAATTAGCCTACAAAGCTAATGAATGCTTTAATTTACATAATAAAAATGATATGCCAATGAAACTTATACATTTTATTAAAAATTATCTAATAACCATAGTAATCTGCCGGATTTGCTTTTCGTCGTTACATCAAAGAAATCGGATCCTATATTTGATATTATGTGATTGATGAAAATGTTTTGCTTTTTTTTATATATATGCTATACCTTTGCAGAAGCTAGGATTCACAAATATATATTTGTATAGCATATATAAAAAAGCAAAGCATTTTTATCAATCACGTAACGTTAAATATGGGGTCCGATATCTTCGATGTAACGATAAAAAGCAGAACCGGCAAATTACACTATTATTTTTAAATGATTTTTAACAAAATTTATAAGTTTTATTGGCATATTATTTTTATTATGTAAATTAAAGCATTCATCAGCTCCTCATAGGCTAATTAAATGTTATCGAATACAACGTTTCAAATGATTTATCTATGCTTGAAAGCTAGAATTCACAAATATAATAAAACTGTAACAATGCGCCCCAAAACGCATCATTCCCGGCGAGCATCAGCCTGATGCCGCCCGGCCGAACACCCGCCGGGCGAGACAAGGCACGATGTGCCCTTTTTTAAACTAGTCATCTCGCGTATCAGTCCGCAAACGGACTTAGCGCGGCAACCGACTCGGAGCGCCGAGCGGTGCCGAAAACGGCCGAGAGCCACCGAACGCAATCGCGGCGTCGGGGCGCCGTACTTCCCGAACGCTCCACCGCTCCATCCCGGCGCGCGCGATTGCCGTCGCGTATACCCCCGCCACGCCGACACGCCACCGCGGGCGTATATAAACCGAGCAATGTTGCTAGGTTTTAGATTCTGCCGTGAGCCAGCAAACCGATCCGACCAATTCCGCTGCTCACGGATCCCGAAATCCCACAGTCGAACAACCCGGAGGTAGAGAGAGCTCTCTGCCTCTGCCGAGTGAAGTATCTAGGCGGTTGACTCGAAATCCCATACGAACACCTGTGACACCGGAGTGAACCAGGGTAAGAGAGTTCTTCTCTTACTCGCCAAGGGTCTTGGCCACCCGGTGCCGCCTCCCGCCTACACGAATCGAGGCGCCAGGAAATAGAGAGTACTTCTCTATCTCCGCTAAGGGTCTTAGCCGCTCGATATCACGCCCAATCGCGATATCCAAACCTGCGATACCGCGTCACCCGCGCCGAAATACCTCAGCGAGCCCGCACGCCCGCCGATCCGCGAAACCTCGCGATCTCCGTGCATCATCGCTTTACCAGGCGTCCGCACGCTCTGTGATACCGGTATTGTAACCGCGTCCGCGACATGCAGCCGTATGCTTCACTGGGACTGCCAAGCGACCCGAGGGAGACAACGGTGAACGAAAACCAAACTAGATTTAAGATTTCGACACCGCGTTCCGAGGAGGGGGAACTCAATTGGTCTAGGACCCAAGCGTTATTAAAATTATGGCTAGGGGAACGCGAACTCAGGCGCGAAAATTACCTACATAATATAATCCGACGCGATCATAGATTTAAGTATAGCGAACCAGATGCCCGTACGGCGTGGAAGCCGCCCCTGACGACAAACCAGACCATCAAGGACAGCAAGAACGCAGCAGCGACGAGGGCCGACCAAGGGGAGCCAAAATGGCGGACCGTCCGCAATTTCGTTTAATTAAAGATTCTCGCGTTAATGAACGGTCCCTGATCGAATCGGGGAGCCCGGGAAGCAACCGTAGCTAGAAAAGATCGCATTTTGACCGCGAGAATAGAAAATGGCGGACCGTCCGTAATCTACGAGAAAGCGATTGGGGCGTGATATCGCGCGGTGCCTGACGAAACTACGAGACACGAGAAGGTCACATAGCCGAAAATCGCGGCGATCCGATAACGGATACGCGAGGTAGAGAACCGTCCGCGAGGTTCCACAGGGTGCGTCATCTGCGAGGATAAACCGCCCGTGGCGAAAGGGGATGTCCCAAGGACGAGACAGGGCCGATCGCCGTCAAGATCCGACGACCGGGTCACGAGTTAGGGTACCGTCCGGAAGTATGCACCAGCTACGTCATCTTCGAGAACTGAGTAACTCAGTCGAGAAGGGAGGGCCAAATTAGGCTCCGTACCGCGCGCCGTCGAACTCAGACAACCGGGAGACAAATTAGCGTACCGTCCGCGGACTCGCACTAGGTGCGCTATCTCCGAGAACTGAGTTGCTCTGACAAACGGAGAGGGTCAAGAGAAGCGCCGTACCGCGTGCCGTCGAAGTCCGAAGATCGGGTCGCGAGATAGAGTACCGTCCGGTAGATTGCGACGCGGACGTCATCGCCGAGGAAAGACCTCGGAGAGCGGGATACCAGGTCCCAAGAACACGTCAGGATGGGTCGGCGACTTCGGCAGACGTGGTGCTCGTCACCCGGACGTCTTCCCCGGGGAAGTCGCCCGGAATCATAAAAGGCGTGCGAATTAAGCATCGGCGCACAGGTCCGCGTCAACGGCGGACACATATTCGAAATAGTGGAAAACCACTACCTTGGCGTCAGGACGGCAGGGCATCGCGAGCGCAACGCCCATGGAAATTTCCATGTAGACCCGCGTAAACATCGGAGTGGAAAATTACCGAGACAAACTGCGCAGTTAGGAAGCTTCTCGAAGGAGAAAGTCGTAGAGAGCGCCGGAGTGGGGGCCAAATAGCCGATGGTAGGGAGGCCAAGCGAGACGGGCCACTCGAGGCAGTCTCTCGGGGATAGTTCACGGAGCAACACGTAATTTCGCATACACTCTCGTTGTCGCGCTAAGTCCCGCGATCGTAATCCGAGTGCGCAAATCGTAATCTCGTAACTTCCATAACAACCGGGAACGCCCGCGAAACGCGTTAATTGTCGCTTTTACATAAGCGAACGGCGAATTAGTGCCGAAAAATCTTGTGCGTCGTAACGAAAAGGGGCGTGTCAGCCCGAACGTGCGATCGTCCGACAGATTGTGTAACTTCGATATTTGTGAACAACTGTGAATGAAAATTAGTCAAATTGAATAAATTATACAATCTTTTGTCAAAAAATTCTTGAAAATTATTCGATTGGACTTACCTTCTGTACCATACCTGATCCATTAGCGTCGATCACTCGAAGTCCCTCGTTGATCCTGGAGGACGGTGGCAGCGGCGATCCTGGACGGCGACGGCGATGATCCTCATGTGGCAGGAACCTGAAAAGAAGAATAATTAGTCTGATTGAAAATTCGATAGATACTTACCTTCTCGGTATATCAGAGGTCAAACCGAGTGGCGACCGTTGGATTCAAGGACACCCCGCGTTGATTCGTGTCTTCCCATGTACCGTCCGGTTACAACCTATTACACGTATCTTGTAATCGCGTCCGCGACCTATCACACGTATCTTGTAAACCGCGCCCGCGACCCATTACACGTATTCAGCGATTCCGCGATATCTGCATTTCACCGCCATTATAAATCGCGCCCGTGATCTATCACACGTAGCCAGCGACTCCGCGATCGCTGTAATCCGGCGCTATCGTAGCAACGACCGCGATCTTTTGTACATATTTACCGCTCCCGCGAGCATCTCTATGTATCCACGCGTAATTGAATAAATACTTTATTTTGTTTTATTATATTTTAACCGAGTCTTGTGTCTTCCTTCGCGCCTACTCCGAACCCTGACCGGCCGCGAGCTAAATCCGCGCTTCGGAAGCTAGGTTGTTTTAAAACAATGAACATATAAGCATTGTATTATTTTAATCTCTATATCTGAATAGTACAAATACTATGTCTAAATGTATATGTGAGAATATATCATAAATACGGATGTAAGAAACTAATTCAAAAATTTTCATCAACGACATAACGTCATATATAGGATCCAATTTCTTCGATGTAGTGACAAAAATCAGGACTAACTAATTGAATTGTAGTAATTAGATTGCTTGGAACGATGCGCGAGATGCGTAGAGATGGACAGGACACTGACTGTACAAGTTCTTTATGCTATAGGAACTCTTTATTCAATTCACAAGAACAACACACAACACGTCTTGACTCAATGATGGTCGAGGCTCTTATGCACACGACCGTGACGACCGCACGCAGACAACAAACGCACCGCACGAGTGGCGCTTAGTCCGCGCGCCACACAGGAGCTGCCCTCTCTAGAGGCGGGAGCGCATCGCTCGTTTAAAGCCCAGCTCTCAATACTCCCTCCCGAGCGATCCGCGGTCCTTCTCTAAATTTAGTCCTTATCTGAAACACAACAAAAATTAGTTATCGAGTAAAATTAATCTCTAATTTTGTTTAGACTCTTTATTCATTATCTTATCTCTTAGATATGCAAATGCTTCTAAAGGTAAAGGTTTCGTCATAATGTCCGCCAAATTTTCTTTGGTCTCAATCCATTCGACTTTTACCTTCCCTTGATCAACACATTGTTTGATAAAATCTCCATGAGTGTCAGCTATATGTTTTCTGTTTACAGTTTCTTCTCTTTCTCTTAAGTTTTTCTTTATTTCCTCTAAGTTGTCATCAAACATTTTAAGTTTGTGACTTCCGTTTTTCTTAGTGCAGTTTCCTGCTGCTCTGTTGTCACACCATATTGTTACAGGCAAGAATGTTCTTTCAACAACATATCTGAGCGACTTGTCCAACGAGATTATTTCTTGACAGGCCTCACTCATTGCTAGATACTCTGCCTGACAAGTAGAGAGTGTAACATATGTCTGTTTATGACTTCTCCATGCTATCACATCTCCAAATAGTTTGATTATATATCCTCCAGTGGATGTAGAATCAATGCAATCTCTGAAACTAGCGTCTGTTAGTGACTCTAACACGTCTGTTTTACCTCTAAATATTAATCCTCGATTCGCAGTTTTTCTAAGATATCTGAAGACTCTTTACATCTTGCCAGTTTTCTTCTGCAGGCTCTAATTGTTTCCTTGCTAAATAATTTACTGCAAAAGCTATATCAGGTCGTGTGGCATTCGCCAGATACATCAAGCTTCCTATTGCTTCTCTATAAGGTACTCTTACAATTTCCTTTCCAATGTTCTTTTCTTCTAATTTACTCGTTTTGTTTTTGTTGCTCATCTTTCTGGTTACCATAGGAGTACTCTGAGGCTTGCATTCATTCATATGGAACTTTTCCAGTACGCTCTCAGTATATTGCATCTGATGAATATTCATATATCTTTCGTCTTTGTTTCGTTCTATTGTTATTCCCAGAAAATTCTTGGGTTCTCCAAGATTCTTCGTCTCAAAGATTTTACTCAACTTCTCTATGATTTCCTCTAATTTTTTTCAGATCATTGCTTGCAACTAACATATCATCTACATAAAGTAATATTATTACTATTTTGCCTTCTTTCCTCCACGTGAACAGGCATGGCTCATGTAGATCATTCTCTAATCCAAGTTTCTTAGCCTCTTCTGAAAATCTCTTATTCCATCTTTTTGGACTTATCTTCAATCCATACAAAGCTCTATTTAATTTACACACCTTAGTCTTCTTGGTGTTTTCATCCACTTCTACTCCGTCTGAAATTTCCATATATATTTCTTCTTCTATGGTTCCATTCAGGAATGCAGTTTTCACATCTAGTTGACAGGTACATAAATTATACTTGTTTATTATTGCCAATATGGATCTAACCAAAGACAATCTTGAAACCGGTGCATATGTCTCTTTCAGATCATACACATTTTTGTCTTTACATCCTCTTATCACCAGTCTTGCTTTATATCTGGTTGATCCATCTGCTTCTAATTTTCTCTTAAATACCCATCTTGAATCTATAATGTTAGCTCGTTTACCATCCATCATCTCTGTCGGTCTATCAACAAGCGTCCATACTTGATTGGTTTCCATAGACTCAAGTTCTTCTATTACAGCACTTTTCCAGTTTTCTTTTTTGCTGCCTGTCATCGCTTCTTCATATGTCGAGGGTTCTCTATGTAATGATGCCATAAGACATCGACTCAATTCATCTTTATTCTCTATATTCTGTTGAATATTTTTCACAGTAGTACAATTAGTAAAGCTAATATCTTCTATTATTCTCCGCACATCAGTGTCTCCATTATCTTCTAATTTTCTTTTGGTTTTACTTCTAGTCATTGGAGTTTCACTTTCCTTTCGTTTGACCTTCTGTTTCTGTTCTTCTAATTGGGTTGTTTGTTTTTTCGGTCTTCCTCTTTTCCTTTTCTCAGGAATCTCTAATTTTTTTCTCCCTTTTTCTCATTTTCTACGAATTCTTTCATCCAATTTTTGTCTGAGTCTTTTTCTTCTTCTGTTTGACTATTTTGATATACATTTTTATATGTTATCTTTTCATTAAATCGAATGTGTCGGGATTCTATGAATTTTCTTGTACTTGGATGCCAGAGTATATATCCAGTGTCGGTATATCCCACCAACACACCTCTAATAGCTCTCTTATCGAATTTCGACGTAGGCTTTGGTACTCTTGCATATCCAATGCATCCGAATCTCTTTATTTGCTCAAAGTGACAACTCGTTTCTGGTGAAAACTTTTTCAACGGGATCTCGTATTCTATAGTTTTGTGTGGAGATCTGTTGTACGCATGCACAGCAGCGTCAACTGCCAACTCCCACATAGTCTTTGGTAATCCCGAGTCGAACATATATGTTCTTACTTTCTCTTGCAATGTTCTGTTGAACCTTTCTGCAACTCCATTATGTTCTGGAGTGTACGGTGGCGCAAATATGGCTTCTATCTTTTCTCTTATTAATACCTCTTTAAAAACACCTCCCGTGAATTCCTTGCCTTGATCTGACTTCACATAGCATAACTTTTCCTCTTTTCCTAGTAAATTTCTGGCGGATATTAGATATTTCTCTAGAGCCTCTCCCGGTTCATCTTTTGTCTTCAAAGAGTAGGCTTTTGCAAATCTAGAATAGTCTTCTATGAAAGTGATTATAAACCTCTTTTGTCCTGGATAGGATGTAGGTTTTATTGGACCCATGATGTCCGTATGTATTACCTGTAGTGGTCTCTGTGCTCTATCTCTGTTTTCTTTAAACGGCAATTTTGCCATCTTTGCCATTATACATACTTCACACTCTAATATGAAGTTATCAAACTTCACATTCTCTAATCTCTTTTCTACTCTTTGTAATTGTTTTAGGTAGTTTAACGATGCATGACTTAATCTAACATGCCATAACATTGCCTCATTTATTTTCTCTAGTTTCTTTACTTTTTCAATTACTGAGCTTTCACACATTTCTTCTATATTTTCTATTGTCTGTATATCCTCTAACTTAATGACTTGTTCGAGTTCAGCATTATTGTATTCTATATCTTCGTTTTCGTTCACATTTGTGAGCTCTCCTTTATTCTCCCTCCCAATCGCAGAGCCAACATTGTCTCTTTCGTCTAATTCTCTCTCCGAAATTGATAACTCATTGCTCTGTGTGTTTGTCTGCGATTGTTCAGGAAGCTCACTATGTAAAACAATTTCTGCTCTACATCTGTACACAACACATTCTACATTTTCATTATCCTCTATATTATTGTTTTTAACCTCAAATTGTATAATCCAATTTGGTTTCTCATAAATTCTTTCAAAAACTATTTTATTTGTCAGTTTATTGTGAACTTTAAACACTTTATCATCTAAATAAATACTGAACCCCGCATCAGCCAGCTTTCTTGAAGATAGTAAATTTTCAGATACTTCCTTCGTTGCAATTACATTTGTTAATTTAATGACTTTCTTTTCTTTCTCATTTGTTAGCAACAAAAGATCTTCTTTACCATCTATTAAAATGTCTGCAAGCTCATTCTTATTCGCGCATTTAATAACTCTATTATTACATTTTTCGAAATTGGACAGAATAATATTCTTATTTACAATATGATCCGTAGCACCCGAATCTACAATAAAATTGACTAACTCTTTCGAACTTTTTCTATCTTTAATTAATTTAATCATGCGTAATTTACCTTCTTCTGATTTTTCTTCTTTTGCTGTTTTTGTTAATATAAGTTTCTTAGCTGGTTGTATCTTGGTTATTTTTCCTTTGTTGTCTACTTTTTTGTGCTTTTTTGCGCAAATCTACCCTTTTTGTTTATATTTTTATTAACGGTTTTATTTAAATACCTCTTTCCTCTAAATTTGTTCGCCTGGGCTCCAGCATTAGGACAGCTGTCACCCTTGTGTCCTCTGACTTCCTGACAGTAGTAACAAAACCAGGCCCCTAGTGCTGCCAACGGGCAGTCTTTTGCCATGTGGCCCATCTTGTTACACCTGTAGCACTTTATTTCCTCTACGGCCGTCCTCTGCACCCTGATTTCGGGTTTCTCGGTTTTCTCTAATTTTTCGCCCTTCTTCTCTGCCTCTAACTGCATCATAAAAGACTTTATTTCATCTATTGTCATTTCTTTAAGATTCGATTGTCCTCTAATCAAATCTACATTTCTCAGTTCTGATACATTAACTGACACAGCCTGATAAAATGCAGATCTAATTTATTGTTCTGCGAGAGATACCGCATCTTCGCATGATTCATATTCTCTAATTATTGAATCGAAGCGTTCGCAAAAATCACTTATTTTTTCGTCTTTTCTCATTTTAATTTAATAGAGTCTAGTTCGTACCGATGCATGAGTAACGTTTACTTTACTTTTTTTATAACTTCTTAATTTCTTCAAAATTTCTTTTGGATTTTTCTCATGTAAAATCCTTTTATGATAATTTTCATCTAAATGATTGATTATTATATCTCTAACTAGACTTTTTCTCTTAGCAACTTTTAATTCGGAAAAATTTTCTGGACTTTTAATGTTTGAATCTATTACATTTAATAAATCGTTATTCATTAATTCGGATTTTAAATAATCCATCCAAAGATCAAAATTGGATTTTTGCGTCAGCTTATATTCTCTTCTAATATGCAACCTTTGACTGCTTAGTTCTGCTTCTATAGTGCGTTTAATTGTCTCTAAACTTCTATCTTTTTCAGCGGAACAAACTCTTGCTTCATCTAATTTTCTCTTTCTAGACTCTACTTTTAATTCTTTAACCGTTGTTATATTATTCTGTACTGAACTTTGCGTATTTTTATTATTTCCTTTAAACGTCTAAGTTTAACTCTTTCTTTCTCTAAGTTTAAACGAGAGACTTCCACTATATTCTCCATCATCTCGGTGGCTTTCGTCATTATTTTGTCCAGCATCTGCATCGAATTGTCCATTTTTGCGACCAATTTTTCTTGCCTTTCATATAACATTTTAGTTCCAATTGGCAGTACTGGACGGTTCTCTTCCCATGCTCTGGTCACATCTATATTCTCTCTGACTTTAGGCCTGTTCTTTTTCGGGATTACACCTCTTGTTTCCGTCTCCTCCTTTTTATCTTTTTCTTCTATACGGAAGTTTAAAATTACTATTTTTATTTTCTCTGAATGCATATATATATTATTTTCTAGACTACTTTATTTTCAAAAAAAATACTCTCTTACCTCTATCTTTTCTTATTGTCTCCTTGCTATCTCTTTCTCTTTCTATTACCGTGATGATGCTACTATCGCTGTCGTAGTCGACCAGCGCATCTTGGCCTTCTTCCTCTACCGGAAGATTCTCTGTTTCTTTTTTCATCTATATCGGGATTTAAAGCGGGGAGCACACACTTCTGCACAACGCATAATGCGTAAGCATAAGAAAACTGATTGGTCCAAATACATGTGCATAAAAAAATAGACCAATCAATTTTCTTATGCTTACGCATTATGCGTTGTGCAGAAGTGTGTGCTCCCAGTAGCTAAAGAATATATGCTTCTGGCCTCAGGCCAAATTGCGGGGGTCGGGGGGGGCGCGTTCCCCGCGGGGAGAACGCCATAAGAGATGGGCGAGGGGGGTCCGGGAGGAGCAGCTGGTGGGGGTAAGAGTGGGGGAAAAAGAGTGGGGGGGGACAAGTAGTGGGGGAAAAAATTCACTTCTGGCCTCATTGCCTCAAGGTACTCTGGAGGGGAGCGGGGAAAGGGGGGTACCGCGATACCGACGGTGCGCGAGAAGGGAGCGTCGTCGATCGCGGCGAGGCGCGTACTGTCGCGTCGCTCGGGCCGAACGTGGTTTCCGGCCGCCCGTTTCTTAAACGGCAAAAATCACGAGTCGTCCTCCCGCGAGAGGGAGCGTCGATCGCGCGCTTCTTCGTCCCAACGGGCCGGACGCGGTTTACCGACGTATCGAGAGAGACCGAGAGAGTTCAAGGTCGCTGTCGGCGTCGCATCCTCCTTTTGTTTTTCTTTTCTCGAGCGACGCGGCGAGCGGTCGTCGTGTCCTCCCGCGAGGGAAAGCGTCGATCGTAGAACTTTGCAAAAACCGGTGTTTAATTATAAAAATTAGAAAACCGATTGTAAAAATAAGCGAACCGCTCGTGAGGAATCGTTGCAGATCGGATTCGTGGAGAGTCGACGTAACGAGATATCTGATCCGTCGCGAAATCGGAATCGCCGATCGCCAATCGAACTGGAGGTTTTTCTATTGCCAAATATATTTGAAAAGAATAGAGGACGGTATTTATACGTCTAATTGATTTAGACCCGACAGCGGTGATAATGTAGCAATAGCAATGTGCGTACTCGCGAATGAACGATCACCGTTATTACTCGTCCCGAGGAATCAGACGGCGAATCGCGCTGTTACGAGCCCATGCCCGCGTTCTCGTCGGATTTGGACGAAGAATCGGTGAGACTCGAAACATCGTTATCGTCAAACGCATGTGCGTTGGTGGTGTTGAAGGAGGACGCGCGATGGAATCTGACGACTCATCATTTGCGGAGAGAGATCGGAGCGCGAACTGTGCGCGAGCGCGCGTGGATAGAGACGACGATGGTAAATTCCGCTAGGGCGCACGATTATACGCGTAAATTGTCGCTCAAATATCATCATTATTATTATCAGACGGTGTTCGGAGGAGAGAAGCTACGTAGGATTTACACCTGCGGGTCTCGTCGTCTTTTCGATCGAGTGAAATTCTGTGTTCCCGAGGGTGAAAGGCCCTTCTGGATAACATGCAGAAAGAGTGCGACGAATTGCTCGCCGCGGACGGATATCGCGCGTGTTTTTTTTCTTATAAATTGGATAAATAAACATATAGATACGCGCATGTGTATCTCGAGACAAATATATATCTTATTTCATACTTTTTTTCTTTATTCGTGGACGATTCCTCAAAGACGCGTAGAATATCGGGGAGGAGGAAGTCGCGGTAAAAATATAAAATTGTAATATGTAAAAAAAGTATAAAATTGTAATATGTAAAAAAATATAAAATTGTAATATGTAAAAAAAAAAGATATACGCTTCTGTCACCGATATCGTGTTTCCATTTATCGCTCCCTATCCCACCCAATCTCACGCGCGTTCGCTCACTCGCGCTGGGAAAAAAAGCGTCGACGATCCCGGCGTATGAGTCGGTTTAATAAAACGCATATTTTCCTCTATGCAAAATGCTATTTTTAGTATATTTTGTTTACCGCAATATCCTCCTTTTGTTGCACTGCCTCGATATATAAAGAACTCCCGACTAGACTTGGGTGTAGTCAATCCACAGTCTTTTGAGACAGCGACGCGAAGTCTTTTTTAAAAAAAGTACATTTGAACAGTGACAGTGCCAAGATGCGTTTGCAAATAACGTATCCGTGTGACGGTGTAAGTGTTTTGTGTTGCGCAATAATAAAAAAATTCTGCGTAATAATTTTGTGTAATATATTTTTATTTTTAGTACATAAAAGTTGACAAATTGAAGATTGCAGAGGTGCCTCTGCAAATGGGGATGAACGTTACGTTCACTCCATACGAGGAATCTTTGCAAATGAGATACCTATTTGACGATATAACATTTGAGGTGCCTGTGCACATGAAGGTGAGTACATATTATATAAGGTATACGATTTAGTATATCCAATATATTATTAAATAATTTGTTATAGCCTGACGACGTTCGCGAGCCTATTCCGGCGACGTATATAAATTTCATTCCAGAGGTACGTTATATTTGTGTGTTTTTTTTTCTAATAATATATTTCGTTTAATTTTTTACAGCATGATGTACATGAGAAGACGTTATTTGAAAGGACGTTTGACGAATATAAAAATTTTACTAGATTTGAGGTACGTGATTTGTGCGCGTGTGATGTTTTAAATATTTATATATAATTGTTTTTATAGAAGGAAGGTGCCAATGAGAATCCAGCCGAAATACACGTGCATTTCGGCACGTCAACAGTGAGTCGTTTAAGTAATATTTTTTCTAAAATATATAAGTAGGGAAAAAAGTAATTTGTAATTATCGTATACATGAATGACTCATGTTTAATATACAATTAGAAAAAAGAATTATTTAATTATCTGTTAGTAACTCACACTTAACATGTTTTTTTTATATAGATATTCCGATATGACGAAACAATAGATGCCACGCTCCTACCAAAGGTGTGTGATAAAAAATGTTTATGAAATTATTTTTAATAAATTATTTTTTATAAAATATTTTTAGTGGGTAATAGACGTTCCGGGCACGGGGATGTTACACATTTATGATACGATACAGCGGGAGATGCAGTTACATGGGAAGACATCTCTGGTCTTTTGCCCGCCGGAGGTTAGTATGTTCATTATTAATAGCATACATAATTTTTAAAAGCATATATACAGTATTCAATAATGTGTGTTTTCAGCATGTTATTTCAACTCACATCAGTGTAAAGGGCTACGTTAATAAAGACCTACAAGCGTGGACACAAGCGGAGAAGCGGTGGCGACAAAAAGACGTCGATTATTTGTGGTACGATACGTCGTACCGCCGAGACATCGCGGCCATTTACCACGTGGCGGATGTTTTTGACCTGACGCGTCTCTTCGGGCTCCAGCTCTATGAGGAGGAGCCTGAAGAACGAAAAGACGTCGATTATTTGTGGTAAGATACGTCGTACCGCCGAGAAATCGCGGCCATTTACCACGTGGCGGATGTTTTTGACCTGACGCGTCTCTTCGGGCTCCAGCTCTATGAGGAGGAGCCTGAAGAACGAAAAGACGTCGATTATTTGTGGTAAGATACGTCGTACCGCCGAGACATCGCGGCCATTTACCACGTGGCGGATGTTTTTGACCTGACGCGTCTCTTCGGGCTCCAGCTCTATGAGGAGAAGCCTGAAGATTGGAATCAAAATAAACCTTACTATTTATAATACTTTTTATAATACTTTTTATAATACTTTTTTATAATACTATTTATAATACTTTTTTATAATACTATTTATAATACTTTTTTATAATATTTTTTATATTTTCATAAAAAATTACCTTATAAATATATACAAAATATATTATAGAAAATGAGCGTCGATGTCAATTTTTTCCTATTTCCATGTGCTCTATCCCACCTACGTTTTTCTCTCTCGATCTTACTCGCGTCTTCTCATACGCATGTTCTCTCAATCCCATTTATCGTAAAATGGTTTTATCGTATAGTAAAAAAATCAATTCCGATGAATGTGTACAATTTTTTATTAAGGTAGTTCGATGATGAAACAACTTTTTGCCAAAAAAATGATATGTTTTATATCGACAGAATGAACTTTCATGAATCGCTTAAGCCCAGAAGAAAAGATAATTCACTTTCAAATTATGTACATTTAATGATTTTAACATTGGTCTAATAGGAAAAAAAGAGGTATTTTTTTCTATGAATAACACAAGTCTGCGAAAAAAAATCTTTTGCCAAGAATGTTCAAACGATATATATCGATGAAGAGAGGACACAATGAGAAAGCCTATAGTTGAAGGTGAACACGATCCACCGTACAGTTTTTTAATTAATGTTGAAAACTAGTCAAGCGACGCGTTAACACACTTTATTTTAATCTGTTTTAGGTAAAATATTATTTTTACAACCTAAAAAAATTACTTACTAATGGTCTTTTTTTACGTTGTCATAAAGCTTTGCGATGCGTTATTCTATTCTTTTTATAATCATATAAATAAAAAATTGTAAACATTGTTTTGACCTCAGCCTTTCATCATCGAACTACCTTAATAAAGTACACGTTGTGTGTCTAAATATTTTTTGTTATAATACAGATGCCTTATCTATCCACGAATTGTGCGAACTGTCCATTCCCAACCATTTCACGTACACCTGATTGCCGCGCTTACGCAGGACCTTTTCCACGAGATAGACGTCGGAATTGGAGACGCGCAACAACTCGTGTTCGTAGAACCCTCCGGCTATCGCTTCCCTGCGAATGTCCTTCAACAGATACGTAACGGGATTGGTCCTTTGCACTCTGGCTATGCGAAAGATCTCGGTGGTCCAATTGGGTGTGTAGCCCTTCTCAAAAATCGTTTTGAATTTGCTCACGCGCACCGGGTCGTCGACTCGAAACCTCGCCGGCGCGGCGATCTTCGCGCGACTGTACACCGTGCGCAGCAGCCTTTCGGCGACGGTGGGCGTCACGTCCGCCGGACGCATTCCGATCGTTCTGTGTCTGCGACGATTGTAATTCGACAGGAGGCTCGGCAGCGAGTCGATCCATCTGTACGATCCCTGAAGCGTGAAGAGCTTCCACATGACGTTCTTCAACGTGCGATTGAATCTCTCCACTACCGACGCTTTCATCACCGAATACGTGGAGCAGTGATTCACCTTGCGCGCGTCGAGGATCTCGCGCACGTCGGCGTTGTAGAATTCCTTTCCCTTGTCCGTCTACAGATTCTCAGGGCACCGCGCGTCCTCGCGAAAGATCTTTCGCAGAGCAGTCGCGACCTCCTTTCCGCTCTTGGTCTTGAGCGGGATCGCCCAGGCGTACTTGCTCAGCACGTCGATGACCGTCAGAATGTAATTGTTACCCACGTTTTGGCGCGAATAGGGACGCATCTCGACCACGTCGGCCTGCCACAGATCGTCGTAACCGCGCACCACGACGCGGCGACGGGGGAAAGTTCTTCCTCGCCGGCGCGTGCAGTTCCACCACGAGTCTTCGTTTCTCCACGAGTCTTCGTTTCTCCACGCTCATTTTTGTTTGATAATCCGTAAAACGGTTTTGATCGCGACGAGTTCGACTTCGAGCTTATCTGTCACAGCAACGAACTCTTTTTTAAATTCTTTTATTACATCACTCAAAGTCTTTCCGAGCTTCGTGATCGCTCCCTCGACGAAGCTCCTGTTGGCCGCGTCGGCGCCGACCTCCGGCGCGGCTACGCGTCGTATCTTGC
Organism: Temnothorax americanus; assembly: GCF_048541705.1. Classification (NCBI taxonomy): domain Eukaryota; kingdom Metazoa; phylum Arthropoda; class Insecta; order Hymenoptera; family Formicidae; genus Temnothorax; species Temnothorax americanus. The sequence goes on from NW_027509234.1 coordinate 189,421, forward strand.
GTCCCGACGCGTCGTAGGAATCCTGAGCGTTCAAACGGAGCGCGACACTTTCCAGCGCCGCGATTTCGTTCCCCAATTCTCGGATCGCGTTGTTATTTTTAATCTCTTCGATCAAAACGCTTTTCAGTTGCCCAATCGCGCCCTCTACGCAGCTCCTGTTCGTCGCGTCGGTGCCGACCTCCGGCGCGGCTAAGCGCCGTATCTTGCGCTCTCTCGCGTCGTAGGATTCCTCGTCCAAACGGAGCGCGTCGTTCTTCAGCGTCGCGTTTTTTTTCTCGATCTCACCGGTCACGACTTTCCTGAGCCGTTCAATCGCGTCCTCGACGTAACTCCTGTTCGTCGCGTCGTCGCTGTCCTCCGGCGCAGCTACCCGCCGTATCTTGCGCTCCCTCGCGTCGTAGGAATCCTCGCTCACGAAGAGCGCGTTGTTGCGCGCGTAATTGCGCAGAGACTCGATCGAGGAGCGCAATCTCACCGTGGACGCACCGTCACCGTTGCTCCGATTCGTCAGAGACATGCCGAATTTGTTCACGAACATCGCGCGCGAGGAGGCGCCGGGAGCGCGCCGCGATTCGTACTGCCGTCGCGATCCGCGCTACCAACATATTTGTATTTTTTTCTCTACGTGAAAAAAAAACAACGAACGATGTCGTTCCTCTTCACACGCGCCTATTCCACAAAACAACGAACGATGTCGTTCCTCTTTACGCGCGCCTATTCCACAATTTCCACAGTGTACATTACGATCTACCGAGTGCGCAAAAATGGTCGGTCGCGAGAACGCGATAAACATTGCGTACCGCCAAATGCGTAAGAATGGTCGGTCGCGGTACCTCTTAATTGAACAAACAGAGAAACGGCGAACGATTGACGAGAGAGCGAGACGGGGAAGGAGCGATAACGCGGAGACGCTTCAGCGCGAATGACCCGACGAGCCGCTGCGGCGCGAGTGAGCGATAACGCGAGGTGCGGTTACGAGCGATAACGCGAGTTGTTCTAATAATGTTTTTTTTTTTACGTATTGTATAAATATAAAAATAACATTTTTATAAATAATGAAAATTTTTTTATGAAGCATACGGATATTATAACATAAATTTATACGACTACATGCAACATAAATTATTTTACTGTAAACACCCACTTTTTATAATTACTAGACACTACAGACGCGCGCGCTATTTAGCTTTAACGTTATGCTATTACTATTACACTACAGACGCGCGCGCCATTTAGGTTTAACATTATGCTATTACTATTACACTACAGACGCGCGCGCTATTTAGCTTTAACGTTATGCTATTACTATTACACTACAGACGCGCGCGCTATTTAGCTTTAACTTTATGCTATTACTATTACACTATTACACTATTAACCCACCTTGATACACACACACAACTGACAAAATATACAATGACAGCTGCAAATGAAGTAAGCGCAGCAAGAGAACTAATCGGCATCGCGGAAAAGTGACAACAATACCTACGACATGCCCTTTTTAGAAGAGGAGTCACTATATAATTACCTATCTCCGATCCGCTGACATTTCGCGTGGCACTTCGATCCTTGCGTGACGCGACCAAAATTCAGAATTAAACGATTTTATATTTATAATAATGATGAGAGATCGCATTAATAATATTAACCTCGCGACACAACGCGAGCTGGGTGTAAACGGAGAGAACGATGCGTAAAACGGCAATCGCAATCGTCAAAAATGGCTATGATATGAAATTCAGAGGAGCAACACGCCAAAATATATTTGGCAATAGAAAAACCTCCAATTCGATTGGAGATCGGCGATTCCGATTTTCGCGACAGATCAGATATCTCGTTACGTCGACTCTCCACAAATCCGATCTGCAACAATTCCTCACGAGCGGTTCGCTTATTTTTACAATCGGTTTTCTAATTTTTATAATTAAACACCGGTTTTTGCAAAGTTCTACGATCGACGCTCCCCTTCGCGGGAGGACACGACGACCGCTCGCCGCGTCGCTCGAGAAAAGAAAAACAAAAGGAGGATGCGACGCCGACAGCGACCTTGAACGAGTTCGGACGCGCGATAAAAAAAAATATTATTCGCGAAACGTACGGTTCGGGTGAACGAAGAGAGCGGTATCCTCTCTCTCTGTCTCTCTCGATACATCGGAAAAACCAAAAAGTAAGTAGCCAATCGCTAACGTTGTACATCGGAAAACCGCGTCCGGCCCGTCGGGACGAAAAAGCGCGCGATCAACGCTCCCCCTCGCGGGAGGACACGACGACCACTCGCAGCGTCGATCGAGATGAGAAAAACAAAAAGAGGATGTGACGTCGACAGCGACCTTGAACGTGAGTTCGGACGCGCGATAAAAAAATATTATTCGCGAAACGTACGGTTCGGGGTGAACGAAGAGAGCGGTATCGTCTCTCTCTCTCTCTCTCTCTCTCTCTCTCTCTCTCTCTCTCTCTCTCGGGCTCTCTCGATACGTCGGAAAACCGCGTCCGGCCCGTCGGTACGAAGAAGCGCGCGATCGACGCTCCCCCTCGCGGGAGGACACGACGACCGCTCGCAGCGTCGATCGAGATGAGAAAAACAAAAGGAGGATGTGACGTCGACAGCGACCTTGAACGCGAGTTCGGACGCGCGATAAAAAAATATTATTAGCGAAACGTACGGTTCGGGGTGAACGAAGAGAGCGGTATCGTCTCTCTCTCTCGGTCTCTCTCGATACGTCGGTAAACCGCGTCCGGCCCGTTGGGACGAAAAAGCGCGCGCGGTCGACGCTCCCTCTCGCGGGAGGATGACTCGCGATTTTCGCCGTTTAAGAAACGGGCGGCCGGAAACCACGTCCGGCCAGAGATGCCAATTTCGAACCTCTGCATGCAGCCAGCACGTGTGGAGGGGATAGCTCGGCCGACTTCGGACGATTGGAAGAGCGCAGACATACATATCTGCCGTCTCTTTCTTCCCCGAGCGGCTCGAGCTGTAGCTATAGCTAACGCCAGCCGCGAGAATACGTTACCGACGTATCATCTCTTCAGATGATAATACCATATTATGAGATACATATTAATGATGATAATACAGATGATAATAAAATATCCCTTCTCATCCTAGGCGCGGGACACTATCGTGTCTCTTAATTATTGTACAAAAAGCATAAAGTTAATTAAAATTAAAAAAATTGTTAGTAAAATTTATTAATTAAATAAATTAGTAAAATTGTAATTTATTCTGTAAATAAAATATAAATTAAGTAAAGAAATAAACAGAAAAAGCGTAAATAATTGAAATCCACTCTTGGCCAATATGTACGCTGTTTTCTAAAAAAAATTATGTTATTAATTTTGACATACATACATACACACACACACACACACACACACACACACACACACACACACACACACACACACTATACATATTGTTGTAATAAAAAAATTAAATAATTAAATAATGACTATAATTTGTTTATTATATTTGGTTTATTATAATAAATTAATAAAGAAAAATGGAAAGTTGTAAAATATTTATTTTTCTTAAAATTATTTAATATTTATTTATAAAATGTGTACATTTAAGTTTTATGCTTATAATACTGCAATTTTTATCATCAAATTTTTTAATATGTCATCAGCAATATTTATAATTTATAAATGTATATTTAGGCACAATATAAAAGATCAGTTCGTATTTTGTTTCTTATTTTAAAATTATTTTAAGTAGAATCTTAAGGCAATAACATAGTCTTTTCATAATAATGTCTGAAAGATATACTTTAGATTATCTTAAAAATGAGAACAGATTATAAATACTGGCCTAAATCACATTTATATAATTCTATTTCATTGTATGATGTAATAAATTGATCTCTTGAGTTGAATTATTATTTATTAAACAAAAAGTCACTAAGTTAAATGTTTAAAAGACTTTGTTTATGTTTATTTGTCGTTACTCGTTTTGATTGGTATACATTAGAAAAAATACAAGTATTTAAAAAAATATAAATAAACCAAAGTTTACGTAGCATTGCAAAGGAACGTTTTGTTGTCTTGCTGTCCTTGCTGATCGCCACGTACTGTAGGTTTTCTCCAGTCTCGCAAATCTTCTCACGGTATTTTCCAATATTTCCAATTTCTGTTTCTTTTACTTCTTTTCTTAATTTTTCTTCTTTTTTGTTTATATTTCTGCACTTGTATTTTTCATTTTTCTCTGTCTTTCTCCCTTCTCACAATTCTTTTGCTATTTTATTTCTATCTTTCCTATTCTACTTTTTCTATTACATTTCTTATTCAACATGGAAACATGTGATGAAGTGAGAAAAAGGCCGAAGCCAAAGTTTTCACAAGCTTGGCTTAGCGACGATCGCTATAAACTTTGGATACGCCAAGTGTCATCGGATAACACCCTTTTTTATTGCAATATATGCAATAAAAATTTCTCATGTTCATCATGTGTTTCCAGGCATGCGGATTCTGCGTGTCATAAAAATAATATGAAAGAAAACGTTTTGTGTACTAATAATGAAAATGTACAAGATAAGAAAAAACAGTACACAAGAACATTTAGACCACAATGGCTCGATATACCAGAGTTTAAATTATGGTTACGTGAAGCAAATGATCCCCAATCATTCTTTTGCTTGATTTGTGATAGAACAATTTTTGGCGGTCTATCACACATATATCGACACGCAGAATCCGAAATGCACAAAAAAAAAAGTGATATAGAAGCGAATAAATCGAACAAAAATTTAAATACACAAAATGATGAAGAGCAAAATTTGACATACGACAAGAAAATAAAAGCAGCGGAGATCCGAGTATCCGCATACATTGCGGAAAATAATATTCCGTTTCAAATTGCAAATGGACTTGTCAAGCTTTGCCAAAAAATTGGAGATGATCCCAAAGTTTTGAAAAATTTGAATCTTGGTCGAACAAAATGCACAAATATCCTTTCGAATGTTTTGTGCCCGGTTGAGGAAAAACGCGTGATAAAAAATATTCAGAATACGAAATTTTCTGTTTTTATTGACGAAACATCTGATATAACTAATGACAAATGGATGACGTTTTTTGTTCGATATGTTGATCCCGAAACGTTAGACATTCGGTCACAGTTAGTTAAGTTAATTAATATTGATGCCAAAGATTGTAGTGCAGAAAAGTTATTTAATGCATTTAAAAATGAAATGTATAAACATGAGATACCATTTTCCAATATTATTGCATTAGCATGCGACAATGCGTCTGTTATGACAGGAAAACATTTATCTTTTAAAACCAAACTTGAATCAGAATGCAAAAACTTATTAACATGTTCATGTCCTTGCCATTCCGCTGCACTGGCTGCACACGCTGCATGCGCCAAAATGCCTGATTTCTGCGAAGAATTTCTCCGAAAAATTGCAAGTTATATCAACAGTAGTCCAAAGCGTTTAGCTATTTTTAATGAATTTTGCGAATGTTTTCAAGATACCAGTCACAAAATTTTGAAATTATGCGAAACTCGGTGGCTTTCGCGTTATTCATGTATTGATAGAGTTCTTGAGTCATGGAATTCACTAAAAAATTTTCTTTATGAAATGGTCGTAATTGAGAAAGCAAAGTCTGGGGAATATTTATTATCTTTAATGGAAAATGCAAATACAAAAGCGTACTTTTTATTTTTAAAATATATTTTAAATTTCTTCAATTCATTTAATGCGTACTTTCAAGCTTATGAGACACGAATTCATTTATTGCAATCTAAATCTGTTAATTTTCTCATGCAAATTTCTGAAAACTTTTTAAAGCCGGATTTATTAAAACATTCGCTTACAAATATTTCATTTCGCGAAAAACAGAATCACAAATCTCTTATTGATATAAATTTGGGATCAGAATGCGAAGAATATCTTTGCAATTTAGTGGAAGAAGGACATGCAGATGTCACAACTATTAGACAAAATTGTTTGCAGTTTTACGTCACTGCTGCCGAGGAAATTAGAAACAGATTACCTGTAGATAACGTATTTTTACATAAATTACAAGTTTTTCAACCGCACGTAGCTTTATTTGATATTAACCGAGAAATATCCTTTAACGATGTTACTTTTATCGCAAAAACTTTAAGTGGCTTTAATGAAAATGGGTTAAAAGAAGAATGGCTTACGCTGCATTCCGATTTTACTGTAGAAGAAAAAGAAAATCTTGCAAAACTCAATTTTGATAACATGTGGAAAGACATTTTGAAACGTTCATCCAGTAATCATCCTAAGTATCCAAATTTAAAATTACTTTTAAATGCAGTAAGAACACTTCCGAATTCAAATGCAGATCCCGAAAGGGCATTTTCTATCTTAACCGGTCTGAAAACAAAGAAACGTAATAGACTTTCGTCGACCACGATAAATGCAAATTGTGTATTTAAATCAGCGTTGAAGACGAGGGGGGAAACAGCCTTAAATATGATTATTGATGACGATCATCTGCAGCGTATGTCAACAAAAACATTATATGCTCCTGCAAAAAGAAAAATAAAAAGCAGTTTGACATTATACGCTGCAGATGATCCAAATATTGCGGGCCCCTCCTCGTCTAATGATACGCAATAATAATGTCCAAAAGATAATAACATTATCTTTTGGACATTATTATACATATATTACATGAATAATAATGTTTAAAAAATAATTCTCTCTCTCTCCTCTCTCTCTCTCTCTCTCTCTCTCTCTCTCTCTCTCTCTCTCTCTCTCTCTCTCTCTCTCTTTCTCTTTTTAAACATTATTATTCATATAATATAATATATAATGTATGGATATCAAAGTCAGAATACACAGACAGAGAGGGTTTGGAGTCATAAAATACTGTGGGAGTGACGAACCACGGGGTCCTGATCTTTACCTTTGACACTACCTGAACTTTGTATATCCATATTATTATTTTAAAAATATTAAATGTTCCATTTATTCGCTTTTTCTCTCTAAATTTCTTGGATCAAATTTTTACGAAATTCACTCGAAAAATAAAATAATATCCGTCACTCAAGGTAGGGTGACTTTTACTCCTATAAAGTAAAATTCTTTCTTTATTACAATTATACTCATTTTAAGAGCGAATTTGTTCAGTCTAAATGATATATTCAACAATTTACTTGAAAAAGAGTGAGCAATCCATTCTAATTGACTGGAACATTGATTTGTATGGATTGAAAGTTTCCTCTATGGATGTAGTTAAATATTTGGTCTTATATAAAAAATGAAATGTTATTCCGTTTGAAGACAGTATTATCAGCATAACATCATTTGCTTTAAATGAAGCTCACTGGTTTCGAGTGAAATTTTATTCCAAGAAATTTAGAGAGAATTCATGTTTGACTTAATATAATGCAAGTATTTAAAATAGAAAAAGTAATTAAATTTTATTATTAAAACAAAATAGGGAATTATGTTTATATTTTGCCAAGGTATATCTTATTTAAAATTATGTGATTTTGTGAATAAAAATGTAAAGCAATTTGAAAAGAGACGTTTTATATGAAAAAAAGTTGTAATTTAAGAGTTTTTTAATATTCCGAAAATAACGTTTTTAATTTATTATTCATTGTATGTACATACGTTGAATCCTCGTCAAATACTTCGTTCAAATAGGAATCATTTTATTCTTTATCAATATTTATTATTAAGATATTCTTTCTTCTACTAAAAATATATTTAAAGAATGCATATTTTGTTGTCTATTGAAGTACAATTTTTATTGCAAATTTTATTGCAATTCTAATAAAATATAAAATTCTTAAAAACATTATTTCTTAAATTTTTCAAAGAATAATCTTATCAAATGCTATTTTAAAGTTAACCTTATATTTTTTTGAAAACAACGAGTACCGCCGACATTAATGTCGTCCACAAAAAAGTACAACTTCATCAACATTTTAAGAAACAGAAAAATACTGAAGAAAGCAAGAAGTAATCAAATAAACATCATGCTTTACGAAGATGAAGAACAAGATGATATTTTATAAAATGATTAAGTTGTACCGGAGTCCTAGTGTTGTAGACAATAACACAGTCGCCTTACCCAAGGCTACGGGTGAGGTCCACAATGG